>NC_133181.1:61222500-61342500 GCF_049306965.1 Danio rerio | reverse complement strand
ATACATCAGTTAAAATGACTAGAAACATCAAGTTATAATTTGCATAACTTAAAAAATAAAGATTAACTCACTAAAATAAGTTAAAGTAACATAAATACAAAAGTTCTAATGACTCACTGAACTTAATTTTAATAGAAAGTTGACAATACTGTTACGATCAATGACATTTCCACATCTGTCCTCTATGAATCATTGCAAAAATGTAATATATTTTTTTATACATATATCTAAAAAAATTAAATAGTTGAATTAAAAGTGTAAAATCTAGTGTTATGAAGGACAGTATATTATTGTTAAATTAAGCATTTTAATACGTCAATAAATATTCTAAATATGCCAAACAAGATTTTAAGACAGAAACTTAAAAATAAATGAATAAATACATTTGTTTGTGGCTTAAATTTTTAAGTTGAATCAGTTCAACTTTATGAATAATTTAACATTCATCAGTTAAAATTACTAGAAACATCAAGGTATAATAACTAAACAATAAAGATTAACTCACTAAAATAAATTAAAGTAACATAAATACATACATTTAATGACTCACTGAACTTAATTTTAATAGAAAGTTGAAAATACTGTTACGATCAATGACATTTCCATATCTGTCCTCTATAAAACGTTGAAAAAAATGTGATATAATTATTTATTTTAAAAAATTAAATATTTGAATTGAATGTGTAAAACTACTGTTATGAAGGACAGTGACAAAATATAAAGATTTTAAATTACAATAAATAATTTTGGGGTCAACCTATGATTCTTAAATCAAGTATTTTAATACGTCATTAAATATTGTAAATATGTCAGACAAGCTTTTAAGACAAAAACTTAAAAAATAAATAAATAAATTTGTTGCCGGTTTCAATTTTTAAGTTGAATCAAACTATCTTTATCCATAATGTCAAAATTTATTCGCTAAAATGACAAAAACATTGTTATAGTTTGCATAACTTAATAAAAAATAAACATGAACTCACTAAAAAAATAAGTTAAAGTAACATAAATACATACACTCTAATGACTCACTGAACTTAATTCTATTAGAATGTAGAAACTACTCCTATGCTCAATGACATTTCCACATCTGTCCTCTATAAAACATTGCAAAAATGTGATATAATTATTGATAAAAAAATGAAATAGGTGAAATAAACGTGACAAAATATAAAGATTTCAAATGACTAATTTTATTTGGGCTCAAACTGTTATCCTTAAATCAAAACTTTTAATACATCATTAAATATTATAAATATGCCAGACAAGATTTTAAGACAAAAACTTAAAAATAAATAAATAAATACATTTGTTTCTGGCTTAAATTTTTAAGTTGAATCAAATTAACTTTAGAAATAATTTAACATACATCAGTTAAAATGACTAAAATCATCAAGTTATAATTTGCATAACTTAAAAAAATAAAGATTAACTCACTAAAATAAGTTAAAGTAACAAAATACATACATTCTATTGACTCACTGAACTTAATTTTAATAGAAAGTTGACAATACTGTTACGATCAATGACATTTCCACATCTGTCCTCTATGAATCATTGCAAAAATGTGATATAATTATTTATATAAAAAAATGAAATAGTTGAATTAAATGTGTAAAATCTACTGTTACGAAGGACAGTGGCAAAATATAAAGATTTTAAATTACAATAAATTATATTGGGGTCAACCTATGATTCTTAAATCAAGTATTTTAATATGTCATTAAATATTCTAAATATGCCAGACAAGATTTTAAGACAAATATTAAAAATAAATAAATAAATTTGTTGCTGTTGAATCAATTTTTAAGTTGAATCAAAATATCTTTATCCGTCATTTCAATATTCATTGGTTAAAATGACTAAAAACATTGCTTAACTTAATAAAAAATAAACATGAACTCACAAAAATAAGTTAAAGTAACATAAATACACACATTCTAATGATTCACTGAACTTAATTCTATTAGACTGTAGAAACTACTCTTAAGCTCAATGACATTTCCACATCTGTCCTCTATAAAACATTGCAAAGATGTATTATAGTCATTTATTATAGTCATAAAACACACTTTTATATTTATGATGCATGAAAACCCCTTCGTCTTTGACCGCCAGTGTGTTTTCTGCAGTGTGGGAATCTGAGCTCAGCAGTTTGGAGCTTGTGCACGCTTATTTTCCCCCCAAGAAAGGTGACTTTGCAAGAAAGCTGAGACAGCACAAATAAACCAAATCCTGATTGAACATATACAGTTAGAATAAAATGCATGCTATTAATTAATGCATACAATATCTACAATTATTGAAAACCACAAAGCAATAGCATCAGAAAATATGCAATAGCCCTGATAATCAATGCATGCCCAAGACTCAACAAATCCTGATTGAACATATACAGTCAGAATAAAATGCATGCTATTAATTAATGCATACAAAATCTACAATTATCCTGAATGAATAACTCAAAGCAAAAATATCTGAATATATACGATAGCCCTGACCACATTGTGAAAGACTAAAGATGACCAGTGCATGCTCAAGACTCAACAAATGCTGATTTGACATACAGAGCAACAATAAAATGCATGCTATTAACAAATGCATACAAAATCTACAACTAATGAAAAACACAAAGCAAAAACATCTGAATACATCCAATAGCCCTCAATGTGAAAGACTAAAGATGATCAATGCATGCTTAAGACTCAAGCAAATATTAATCAGGTGCAAATCTGAATGTCTTTCACAACCTTGCGACACATTTTGCTGCACTGCCACCCTCTAAATGAACCTGCGTGTGCTTGTACAGCGCAGCATCTGCAGTGTGGAGCGGCAGCAGCACACCAGGCATCTGTTCAAAACGGACGGTATTACGTGCATCTATTCATTAATGCTTTAGGATGCAGATGCACGCATTAAATCAGTGTGTGGATGTTATTCTGGGTCTTACCTGATAGTGTGCTGTCCATAGTGCTGCTGGAGGGGATGTTCGCTGAGCGGAGGATGAGAGAAATGAAGGAGTGACGTACAGAAGCAGCTCTGGGTTATCAGAGGAGGAGGAGAGAAGTGCAGTTCTGTCAGATCAAGAGCTGGAAACAAACAAAAAAGCCAGACATCGAGTAAAGAATCATTTAAAAATGTGAAATATTGAATAAGAACAAAAAATGTCTGACATAAATTAATACATATTACATTTTTTACATCAGCAATACATCAGGTCTAATTATTATTATCAAAAAAATCATTCATTTTCTTTACATGCCAAACACCATCTACTAAAATAATTATAAATTAAGAACTTTTTTAGACTTTGGAACATTAAAAAAATTCAGATTATAGTTTTTCTAAATAAATAAATAAGCATCATTGATAAAGCAAGCTTATTAATACGATATCATTGAAATGCAACTCACAATACAATAGAATGAAAGCCTATTAACAAATATTGTTTCAACTTATTTACAAATTACAGATACTCAAATGACTGTGACTGAGTAGTTTTTCTCAGGAATTGTAGTTTTTAAAATTGTGTACTTTTACTTTCCCTTGAGGACATTTTAAGTGCGATATCGGTACTTTTACGCCACTGAATGCTAGTACCTAGAATAGCAAAGTCTAGTAAAGGAGGTCGAGCCTTCTCCTTTATGGCTCCTACACACTGGAATAGCCTTCCTGATAACGTCTGAGGCTCAGACACACTCTCTCAGTTCAAAACTAGATTAAAGGCCTATCTGTTTAGTAAAGCACACACTCAGTGCATCACCTAGCGGGTTCCACACTGGCTTCTGCATCTTGCTTATATACACTATGAACAGCAGCTACGCTAATTATTCCCTTTATCTTCTATTTCCACCTGGAGATACTCATCCCGAGGCCCTCAGATTATGCGGAGTCACTGATTGGATCCAAGATCAGCGACGAGATGATCCCATGGTGTCCATATCCTGGACCAGGCCGTATCCTGAGCAGCTGCTGTGGTGGTCATGGAGGAGTGGAGAGTATGAGACTGATTCCAGAGACGCTCCAGGGACAGACGAGTCTTGGCTGAGGCCAGCTTCCAGCCTTCGCCGCTGAGACTGCAGCTCTGCACAAGACTTTTGGCCAGCGGAGAAATTAAAATGGTCGTGCCGAACTGAGTCTGGTTCTCTCAAGGTTTTTTTTCTTCACTCGGTGAAGTTTTTTTTCCCTCTCCGCTGTGGCCTCTAGCTTGCATGGTTTGGGATCGGTTGAGCTACGCATCGATGAATTTGCTCTTCAGTGTTTGGACTCTCAGTAATGATTTTAAAGCACACTGAACTAAGCTAAACTGAACTGAACTTAAACACTAAAAACTGAACTATGTACAATCTACATTGTAAAAGCGCTATATTGAATTGAGTTAAATACATTATTATTTCGTGTCTATGGGGATTAGAATAATCAGTCCTGTGATTCCCATCCAATCAAATCACACATAGAAGGTAAATCACATCATAGTGTATACCTCAAGAGATGGGAGCTCTATAATTGTAGCAAACTGTTTGGAGGCATTAAAAGTGTCCAAGAAGATGCCAAAATCTTTACAAGCATTGACCCAGAGACTGTTTAGATGCAGGTCACTGATGAGAAGATGAAGGATGTTTACTGTATGATGGCCCTAAACACACAGCAGGCACAAGACGTCAACATGATGTCAGATTAACGTTGTACCTCAACGTCATGGAGACGTTACCTTTAGTTTGGAAATAAAAATCTGGTTGACATCAGAACCCAACGTCAGGCCAACACCAATGTCCAACGTAAAAATCAACCAAACATCAACGTCTAATGATTTTACAGCTTGACGTTGTCAATCAGATGTTGGATTTTGGTTGCTATACTTGACAAATTAATGTCAGTATTTGACGTCAATATGACGCTGGTTTAAGATGTTGGCTCGACGTTGGATTTTGGTCACTTTCTAACACAACCAGGGGCGCTACGCCCCTGGTTGTTTTAAAAGAGAGGCGGGCAGCCGAATGAGATCCAAAAGTTTACGTTCACAACATCATTTCACATCGTTATTGGACGTCACAATAACGTTATCCTTAGATGCTGGCTAGACATTGAATATTGGTCACCTGACATCACAGCCTAAATCTAACCTAATATTAAGGTCTTTCTCGCTGCCTTCGCGTGGGTTTCCTCCGGGTGCTCCGGATTCCCCCACAGTCCAAAGACATGAAGTACAGGTGAATTGGGTAGGCTAAAATTGTCCGTAGTGGATGAGTGTGTGTGTGAATGTGTGTGTGGATGATTCCCAGAGATAGGTTGCGGCTGGAAGGGTATCTGCTGCGTAAAAACATGCTGGATAAGTTGGGGGTTCATTCCGCTGTGGCGACCCCGGATAAATAAAGGGACTAAGCCGACAAGAAAATGAATGAATGAATGATTAACGTCTTATGACGTTGTGTGCCTGCTGGGCAATAACTAACTATGCACTACAGAATGTTACGTTTCACACACATGCAGAAATTACATGTAAACATCAGCTTTATACAGCATAACTACTCATGAGTACTTTTGAAAGGGCTACTTTTTACTCATAGTTTGAGTAAAATTTACAGCAGACACTTTTAGGGCCTACTCACACTATGCTATCCGTACCGTGCCCAGGCCCGTTTCCCGGATCGTTTGAGAAGTGTGAGTGCGCTGAATCGGGCTCAAGCACGGTTCACTTGGCCGGCCCTGGCCCGGTTGGAAGAGGTGTGCCTAAGCGCGGTTCACTTGGGCTTTGGCGCGGTACGCTTGTGTGTGAGAGCGAGAAAGCGAGACGTGAGTTTTAAGGGGCTGTTTCATATGGATTTATTAATCATTCTTACTTTTCAGTGAACGCAAACTGCCGTAGATTATTAAAGACGAGAACCCCTCACTGCACCACAGCTGCACCTTCAGCAGACCTCCTCATTCCTGCAGCACGAGGGCTTTATGATTGTTTATGAGCGCTAAAAGTGGCGGATCTGTTCGGCGAAATATCTGACTGCGTGTCCCCGCATCCCTAAGGACTGTTTGGTGAAATATTTGACTGCATGTCACTGCATATCAAACCACTGACACGATATAACTAGAGAAATCTCCACTGTGCTGCTGAGTGAGAGAGCGCTTCTCACTGAACAGCGCAGCAGCGATGACGTAAGCGTGTCCAGGCCCGTTTGTGGTGTGAGCGCGGGCCGTAGGTGGAGACGGGAGGGGGGACAAGCGTGCTTTGGTCCGGTTCGAGGCAACTGTACCTAGTGTGAGTACAGCCTTACTCTACTTGCACTACATTTTTGGGCAAGTAATGCTGCTTTAAGTATGATTTTTCAGTACTCTTTCCACCACTGCAAATATTGCATCTTTTTTTATGTAGTTAAATGACACTGGAGTTAATAAGTGCAGTGTTAATGAGTTATGTTTGACCTGAAGGTCTTAAAAGTAATAAAACACTTTCAAAAATAAACCTGAAACAATCGAAAATGTCCAAAAGCCAGCTGGAAATCCTCTTTTGGAATAATTAAATGGCCATGATTCTTCTTATAATATGATTCCCACTGTTCAGATGTTGTATTTGAGAGTTTATTTGTCAGGATTTTTGTCCTCAAACATCTCCTGTGTGGAGCACTAGATTCTTCCACATCTCCTGCAAAGCCTTCTGTTGTGTTTTGATGTGATCTGCATCTGTCGTATGCTTTAAAATAACTCAAATTTTAAGGCGCTCTGTGATGCGCTCAAAACCTGCTGGAAAATCCAAGTGACTTTACAAGAGGGAAGTTTAAGGTTTACAAGTCTTTGGATGGGCGAAACAGTGGCGCAGTATAGTGCTGCTGCCTCACAGCAAGAAGGTCGCTGGTTTGAGCCTCGGCTCAGTTGGCGTTTCTGTGTGGAGTTTGCATGTTCTCCCTGCGTTCGTGTGGGTTTCCTCCGGGTGCTCCATTTTACCCCACAGTCCAAACACATGCGGTACAGGTGAATTGGGTAGGCTAAATTGTCCATTCAGTGTATGAGTGTGTGTGTGAATGTGTGTGTGGATGTTTCCTATAGATGGGTTGCGGTTGGAAGGGCATCCGCTGGGTAAAAACGTGCTGGGTAGGTTGGCGGTTCATTCCGCTGTGGCGACCCCGGATTAATAAAGGGACTAAGCCGACAAGAAAAAGAATGAATGAATGTTTTGATATTTCCTTGTATAACATGCTCGTTTATTTTAGGCTGCTTGCTGAATATTTATTTGTTGTCGGTTTAAAAGGAACACGGTAGGTCTTTGGTTCTTTAGAGCTAGTATTGACGACCAAATCAATACTTGATTGACAAGACTAAAGATGTATGAGGTTCAGCAGCTCGACCAACATGTCTGTTTCTGAAACACTATTGATCTGAAACAGACACGCACACACACACATGCATCCGCTGCAATTAATGCGATTGATCAAGCTCGGGAGAGAAGATGGAAATAAAAGTACAAAAAAAAATGTGCATATTATGTTTATTTTTTATGATTCAGCAGCAAATAATAGTCCTGATCTTCATTTTTTTTTGTCATTACCAAGTGAAAACTATTATGTTCAGAGAGTATTTTAATATGAAACATTTTTTGTTAAGCCTGAAAGTTGCCTTTTTTTGGAAACACTTTATTTTGATGATCCATTTGATTATTAGTAGGCACTCCGCTTAATATCTGCTGACATTATAATATCTACAGACATTTAACTGACTATAAGAAACTTTGCAAGTACACGTCAACTTACACTAACCCTAAACCAAACCTAACAGTCTACTTATAATCTAATGAGAATTAGTTGACATGTAGATGCAATGTAACTTACACTCAACAAACAAACCATCAAAAAAAAGTGTGAGCTTACTTTTAAATAATTACAATGAATTATGGGATGTCTTCCATTTACCAGAAATAAATAAACAACAAATAAGCATCTTCTCTTTACGCAAACAATAAACAAACCCAGTTTTAAAAGAAAACCTAATTTCACATGTGAATTCAAACAATTTAAGATGTATACAAATAAATGTTCAAATAAAATTGAGAATGCACATCAATTGTCTGTGTTAAAATAAATAAACACATAAATCATCAAGTCCTAATCTTTAAATTTTGTAAACTAATGTTTAGAGATTTTTTTGCATGTTGTTCTGCATTAACTATTTCACTCATTAAGTCTGTGATGTCTTACATTTAACAGATATGAATTAAGAAAACGCAATAAAATAAAATATATACAAGTAGAGGAAGATCTCCTCGTGCAAAATAAGTATAACCATCAAAGTTAAAAATAATCTTAAAGAAAATGTACATGCAATTTTGCATAGATAAAAAGAATAAGTGTAAATCTTTGATGTTTACAATAAAAACAAAAGAGTAAAATGCATAGACATGTGCATTTAGATTTTAAAAAATGTCTACTGAATTAAAATCTGGCATGCCTTATGACACAAAATAAGCAAACAATCATTAGCAATAGGCTAAAACTGATTTTAATTTTGCATAACCACGTTCATCTTGCTTTTTTAACAGAGTTTCTGCAGATTTCACCAAGTAAAATTTAAGACTTTGACATTTTAAAGACCATTATGAATGAAATTTTAGACTCAAAGGCTCATTATTACTCCGCCCACATGCAGCAAGCAACAAGCAGGCTAGAGTTTGACAAATATTACTGTTGTTAGACAACAAAATGTACTTTTGAGGCTTTTTAGTGGAGAATGTAGTTGTTTAGATTGCAACTATGCAGTTTATTTACAAGGATAGTGCCTATTTTAAAAAGACGGTTGACGTTGTCTATCCACAAGGTGGCGCCAGAACCGCATAATAAGCCCTTGCTCAGTGTGTTCTCTTGAGCACAAATAAAAAGGTGAAAAACGGAAACCTCGTGGTTTTTAAGGACCAGATAGAGCCAATAAGAAGCTGCGAAAAAGAAGCTGGATTCAGCCTCGTCCCTCCTTATTGCAAACACAACAGCAGTCTGGTGAGAAATCTCCGTAGACGGATGGCATTTCATGTCACGTTCAGCCTCATAATCTTAAAATACGAGCAAAACTTGCTGTTTTGTCATCACCTTAAGGGGGAAACACACCAGAAGCGCTGCTTCACATTACGCTAGAGAATCATTCAAACACTGGCTCTGACGTTGGTGAATTAGTAACGGCTTCTGCTGTTCTGACGTCAGCTGTAGATGAATGGTGGAAGAAAGTAGTTCCTAATACAAAAGGGTTTTAGACTCTCTGCGTTTGATTTTCTTTTTTTATGTACAAGATCTGTGGAGCTGTTGTATAAATGCAATGCATTATCATACTCGTAGCAGTGTGCTATGGCTATACATCTGCACTGGTGGGGCGGTAAGGCACGAGGCCGCACGCCTCCCACCAGTGCTGATATACAGCCATAGCACACTGCTACGAGTGTGATATTGCTGTTATATATATATATATATATATATAATAAACTAAATCTATGCACAGCAATCTGTCCAGGTCAGTGTCCTCAGCAGAAAATACATGGAGAATGTTTAAACAAATGTTACTGTAAGGAAAATAATTAAACCATTATGATAAATAAAGCTAAAAATGACCTTTTAAATAAAAAGTTGAAAGTTTTATTGAGATGATTGTTGGTGAATGTATGGGTTTTAGCCAGATTGGGTAGCAATAAAAGAAAATTAAGACCTACAACACAATATTTCAGTACATTAAAGACTTTTTAAGGCCTAAAATTTGGATTTTGAGATTTAAGACATTTTAAGACCCTGCAGAAACCCTGTTTAAGTAAAAATATTTCATAATAGTAATAAGACAAATACTGTAAAAAGTATACAGCTTTTTTTTTTTTGCTGCGTAACCCAAAAGTGCCACTGCAGATCTGCTGTTACGCAACCCTTCATACACAATTCATGGCTGAAGCCTCTGCTGAAGGCTTGCGTGCGAAGAACAGCTCCATTTATTTATCCCGCTGTCCTAAAACCACCACACAAGGGAAAGCCTGAGTTCAGATGCTCTTTTTAAACATCACTTCAACATGAGTCACCGGTTTTTAGGAACGCTGGTCATTTTTACCTGCATCTGTTAGTTATTTAAAACAATAAAATTCTGTAGATGATGGTATTTTAACTGCCCTTTCCTTAGATATGTTGCTGTTATTGGATGTGTATCTGTTGTTGTATTTGGTTGTTTTGTTTTAATTCAGCTTTGAGTCCAAATCTCCAACAAGTAAGGGATAATGCACATCCAGCCAGCTTTATAAAACCAGTTGTATAAGATTAAAGGATTTTATTCTGCTAAACAATCAGTTAAATGTACATTATCATGATTATTACTTTACATTACATTGCATTATTACTGCTACTTTCATATCTAGTGTCAGGATGAGCATATGATGTTAATATTACTGGTTATTATTGGAGATTAATATACCTTATTTAGGATCAAGCATTCCAGAGAACTCTAAATCTCTAACTCTAAACACATAAACAGGGTTATCGAAGGATTTAATGAATGAATAGTTTAAGGAATAAATGGAAAAGTAAATGAAATAAATTAAAATGTATTAAATTTGAATAACTAAATAAAGGGCAAACATTATATTCACTGAAATAACAGAACGTAGCACATTTTAAACAATGAGTGCTGAATATATATATATATATATATATATATATATATATATATATATATATATATATATATATATATATATTTTTTTTTTTATATTTGTACATATAGTAAGACTTTACGTCAAGCAAATAGCAAATGCACCATGGCGCGATGCAACTGGCTATTAAAGGGAATGGGAGATGAGCCTCTGATTGGTTTATTCTCAAAACACACCTATAATCCTATAAGAGAATAAGCTCAACCCTGTTAGACCATGCGCCACAACGCAAAGCAGATTCTTCCATCCTTATATTAGCAAAAGTGGATTCAGACACGCCCTGAAAGCGTTTGCGCCCTGCACTTTGCACTATGCAGTATGCGCATGGATCGTCAAAATAAAGCCCATTAAACGTAAACATGTGCGTTAACTTGAAAAGCTGCTTTGCCAAGCTAGCTGTCGCTGCTTTTTAAAATATATGGTCATATTTGCTATAACTTTTTTTTTTTTTTTAGATGTCACCATAGTGACTTGCAATATCTGCGCTCCATTGATAATGCCTTTTTATAGTTGCGGTGTGCATGCTTAACTCTCAGTTGGTCTTCTCAAAGTTGATTGATCTAACTCAGATCAGCTTTTCTGAAACAGTTTTTAATCTCTTGGTAAATCAACTCAGAGCTTAAGTTTACTCAGAGTTGGTTGATCCTCCAGGCCCCTGGGGTCCGTTCTTCGTACCTCGCTTAAATGATCTAAGATTATTTGGCAGATCCCGGATCTTTTAATCTTGATAACTGATCTCTCGTTATTTTGGTTCTTCAAACAAGTTCGCGAATCAGATTAGAATGTCTGGATAAACTGATCTGAGATCGCTGCGTGTGTTAGTAATATAATATGTAGAATATACCCTATCATTCCGTAATAATTATATAAATAATCATTTTAAATGGTGCTTATGAGTATATTTTTGTTTATATTAAACTAGAAACTAAAAAGTTTACAATGAAAATATGACAACATAAACTAAGTGTTTTATTGCTTATCACGAGCTGTAGTAAACTTATTTATCTCCTTTTCCCAGAAGGTGAAAATCTGCTCGTGAGGCTGCGAGACAATAAATAAGAAGAGCGGAACTGCTGAAAAATAAAGGATAAAAAGAGTGAGGATGTGGTCAAATAATTAAATAAATGAAAAAAAGTGCCACTGCGACTGCTGTTTTCTCCATTCGCCATGCTGGAGAGAAACAGTCTGCGCAAATGAAGCGCAGAGTTGGTGTCATTAGCCCCTTTCACACATACAGACCTTTCCGGAAAATTGCCAGCAATTTTCCGGAAAGGTTGTATGTGTGAACAGGTCCTTTTTGAAAATACCGGTAAATTCGTTCTGGCTATTTTCCAGAAAGAGAAGTTGTAACATTACCGGCAATTTGCCGGAATGCTGCGCTGTGTGAATGCAGAAGGAAGATTCCCGTAATAAGCGCGTGCACGTCTAGAACGTGCTGACGTGAGACGTCTGCTTTAGCCAATCACAACAGTCAGACGCATTTACGTCCGCGCGGTTTGTGAGGATAAAAGCCTTTGAATATTTTTCCAGACACATTTAGCTGCTAGAAGTTAGTCAGATCACGTTTATATGTTCTTCTTAATGCCAACTGTGTAAATAATCATCGATGAGATGCTTATGATAAGCCGTTGTTTGTTTACGTTCGTGTGTCTGTGAAACAGCCTGTGAGCGCCTGCACACGCACATATTATGAACATCTCGACATGCGAAAGTGATCCTGAGAAAGTTGTTCACAATATTGATCATCCACAGAGTTTGTAATTTAGTCAAATGTTTACAAACACAAGCGCAGCCGTTTAAAGCTCATTTGTGGTGAATGATGTCAGAATTTACCGGTATTTTGGAATGGATGTGTGAATGCTCTTTTCCGGAAAATTTCCGTAACGTCCTTGCCTGTGTGAACAGCGCTTTTTTAAACATACCGGTAAAGTCGTTCCGGAAATTTTCCGGATATTTACAGGTATCACTGTGTGAAAGGGGCTATTGACTACAGCTCTCATCTGATTGGCTGAAAGGTACGAGTTACCCTGCCTCTGGCAGGAAAGTCTCAATAATACACACACACGTATCCAGGGGGAGCCGTACGTGAAAGAGGATTTGCACATTCTCATTCAGGATAAACTCGCAAGTTTTAAACATTCAAAACTTTTTGTACACTCTTAAACATTTGCAAATGGTGTTTTGCATTTGTGAAACGTATTTTATGAAAATGTATTTTTATTTTGAGCACGTGAAAATTTTTTGTGAATATAAATAAATATTTTACGCACGTGAATTTGATTTTATGCATGTGAATTTGGCTACGCATGTGTACATTGTGTCTTTTGCATGAATTTCTTTTGAGACTAAACTGATTCCATACATGATCTCTATTACCAAATCACATGACTTTTCTATGTGCATACTGGAGTTTGTTTGATCAAAGGGTTTGATTGTAGTTTATGTGCATCTTATCGAATAAAAAGTTACTCCTACTCAGCTATTATGCGCATGTTTTCTTATGAGTCATGTGTTTTCAATATCAGCTCACAGATGTATGTAGTAACACACACCACATCAGGAGTGTTTATTGATCTCTGCTGCCTTCATGCAAAATGCATTCAGCTTATTAGACGACAGATCAATAGAGGAGAGCTGGGAGAACCAGGCTTTTCCTGCACAGACATCTGTCACGCTAATTAAACACACAGAGACGCTTCAGTCCTCTCCGCGCTTTATTACACAACTGATCAGTGATTACAAACGGCGATTATTTTGATCGTACAAACAAATTATACAGGGGGAATGTCTTTATGTGTGCTGAGTTAATCTATCAGGATCAATCAGATTAAAGAAAAACTGAGATTGTAGCAGAGATAAACCAAACACACACGCACACAAACACACACACACACACACACACACACACACACAGCAGTTTAGTGTATAAATATCTACAATGTCTGCGTCACAGCATTGATATCAAACTTTGGAGGTCTGCAAGTATATCACCCAAAAATAATGTCATAACTTACATGTGTTCAGATTTACTGTAGTAAGAGAACACACACGCACACACAGACACATACACACAAACAGAAACACGCCCGCACTACCAGACACACATACACACACTAACACAGGTATAGACAGACACTAACACTCATGCGCGCGCACACACACGCGCGCACGCACACACGCGCGCGCACGTGCACACACGCGCGCACACACACACACACAAAAACATATGCACACAGGCACATACACACAAACAGATACATGCCCACACGTACACACACACACTAACACAGGCATACACACAGAAAAAAAACACACATATTAACACACACCCATACACTAATAATCATGCGCGCACACACACTCACACACACACACACACACACACACACACACACACACACACACCCATACACTAATAATCATGCGCGCGCACACACACTCACACACACACACACAAGCACACAAGCACATACACACAAACAGATACATGCCCGTAGTACACAAACACACTAACACACGCATACACACAGACACACACATATTAACACAGACACCCATACACTAACACTCACACTCACACACTACACTCGCACTCACAATAACATATGCACACAGGCACATGCACACAAACAGATACATGACCGCACGCGCACACACAGATACACCCATGCACACGCACGCATATATATTAACACACACCCATACACTAACACTCATACACATACACACACACCACACACAATAACACTGGTATACACACAGACACACACATATTAACACACACCCATCCACTATCACTCATGCGCACGCACACAATAACATACACACTACACTCGCACTTCTGCGCACACAGACACTTACACGCACACTAACACAGTTATACACACACATAGTAACACACACCCATACACTAACACTCGCGCGCGCGCGCACACAATAACATATGCACGCACTTAATGCACACAGACAGACATACACATCAACAGACACACGTACACATACACACATTAACATGCACAAACATATGTATACACATACTAACTCACACACTAATAGACTAACACTCATGCATACACACACACACAAACACAAACAGACAAGCATGCACACACAATAACATGCACAAATACTCACACTAACATACACCGTAACTAACACACACACGCAAGCACGCACGCACACACACGCACACACACACACACACACAAGAAGCTGTTTTATGTGATGTCTTTTTGTCTGGGTGGACGGTGAATGTTCCGGATCACACATTTGACCATCCATTCAATGCCGTCATTCACGCCCTGCCTGAAAAACACAACAACACACACACACATGCATTACAAATCAAATAAACACAACATCAAATAAATCAGAGTATACATCACATGCAAAACATGTAAATTTAACTAATATCTCCACAAGTTTACTGTACCTATTAAAGAAGATCTATTCTGCCCCTTTTGACAAGATGTAAACTGCGTCTCTGCTGTCTCTAGAGTGTGTGTGTGTGTGTGTGTGTGTGTGTGTGTGTGTGTGTGTGTGAAGTATGTCACGCTCAAAATAGCACACAGATGATGTTCTCTAGCTCTCTGAAACTTTTAGGCTTTAATCCTAATTGTGGTGTTTTGGTGACCGTCGCTTTAAATGCAAATGAGATTGTGCTCTTTTCAATAAGAGGGCGGAGCGACAAATGCCTGTGCGTGTTGTCAGTGCTGCTCAGGTGTGCATGTGTGCTTCATGCTTCTGTCAGTCTATGTCGCTCCTGTCACATCTCCACATCTATAATCCTCTTAGTCTATGCTGACAGCATCTTCAGCAGCTCAAACACTCTAATGGCTAATGGACAGACGGCTGCTTCTTACTCAGGGCTGCTGTTTATGCTAATGAGGGAGAGATGGGCACTAGTGGGCGGGGCTTTCCCCTTCTGATGACACGTACAGAGGGAGAATGTCAATCAAAGTGTTTCATTCATCAAGTCTGATTATAAACAATACAATTAATTATTGTTTACCATCAGAGGCTGGAGATATTCACACACTGCTGACACACAACTGTGCCTAAACCCCTTATAAATGTTATTTTTGCATAGTAGGTCTCCTAGTAGGCTAACATGCCAGGATAATATACATTTAACCCTTAAAGACCTAGAGGTATTTTGTGGGCACCTAATGAGCCTATATTATTATTGTTATTTTAGCAGTCAGCCTCGAGTGTCATACATTATTTTAAACAGGAGAACCTGAAGTTTCAATCTGTATCATTTAAAGGTCCATTCTAAAATATTTTTTGGTCCAAAAACATGTGAACAGACAGAAAATATTCCAGAATTTTCCAGAAACGGTTTTTAAAAAAGTGGCATTTTCTAGTTATTACAAACAAAACCTTATGAAGTTTGTTTTTTTTATCTTTAGAAATACATGCTATGATGTTTTCTACTTCCAAAATAAATGTTGTCTACATCCACCATTCTTTTAGCAAGTTTATTTCAATGTTATTCTAATGCATTTTTCAATGGGGGAAAAAAATGCATTTATTTACTGACAGTATATTTGTCCAAAAGTTCTGGGAATGAACTAAACAGAAAAAACTGTTACAAAATAACAGAACAGTGCAGCAAATTTGACTTTTTACAAATAATATATTTTCAGTTACCATAAACAACACCACTTACAATGAACAGAAAAGATAAGAAAATAAGAAATAATGCGTCAAAGTCCAAATAAACATGGTGCACATCCTCAGTAAAAAAAAATACATATAAACATTTACTATACTATAAATAGTTTCATAACTAAACTAGATTCAATATGGACCATCCTTTTATGTGCCAGCATATGGTGTTGACCCTGCTGCTTCTCAACTTTTGGGTTGCAGACAAACAGCCGCACCGTCATTTGAGTCAGAGGCGGACTGGCCATCTAGCAATTCTGGCAAATGCCAGAAGGGCCGGACCAATTTTTAAATGTGGGCCGGTCAGTTTTTTTTTTTTATATGTATTGTTTTTAAGTGCAGACAGCTTTTATCTCTTGCTAGATGTGATAATATGATGATGATAATAATAATAATAATAATAATAATAATAATAATAATAATAAATGTTAAGCATTTGGCTCAATCGGCAACTGCCACCTGGTTTCAAGATGGGCCGACCCAATCCGAGGTTACGCAGACAATCAAATCAAAATCTGGCAAGAATGTCATAATATTTCACCATCTGTACACCCAAATAAATAGTAAATGTGCGTGTCTGTGGGTGGCTATGTCGGTGTGGTAATGTGGGCTGGTGTGGCTACAGTGCCAGGGCTAAATTTTTGTGCAGTCTGTCCCTGATTTGAGTCCTTTGAAAACGGCAAGACCAGCACTTCGTCTTTGCTTTGTCACTGTTTTGTCATGCTTTTGTGCTGTTATGCATGCAAAAGTACTTAGTATGAGAACAATTTCATGCAATCTGAAACTTTTTTTTTTGCGTTTTATTTAGCCGTGCGTAAATGTACAGCCTATCTCTCTTTCCGGGTTGTTCAAATAGCGGATTGTTGGTCCACAAAGGGAAACCTATGCTTATTAGTTGAGAGCGAGTGCGAGTTTGAACCAATCTGGGCATGGAGGAGGGACAATGCATCAATGCATCATGTCTGATTTGTTCAAAGACACAAGCCTGGAGTGTTCCTTTGTCAAATCATAGTTGTCTAAACGTAACCACACTGATTTTGGCCCAGCCCAGTCCGTGAATCTAATGTGTTACAGCGATGGAAAGCGGAGACTCTCTTCTTTATGCCAATCTTTGAATTGTACGGATCTGATTAGCGGATCAAAAGTTATTAAGCATTAAAGAACAATACTTATTTTTAGCCGCGGGTGGCTGTCTCTGTCTTTATGGGTTAAGGAGCAATAAGAAACAGTAAGTACCACAGAAGTTTTCCAAAACTTAAGGTGAATGATTTAGTGTTGTTCTTATAGTGGCTATTAAAGTCCTGAAACGAGTTTCCAAGCTTAAACTATTTTTATAATATGCAAAGCACCACAGCAGACTTTATTTCTGTTTATTATAGATCATGAAAATTCAGCTTTTAGTCAGTGAAAGTCAGGGAATTTGATATTTGGCTTAAAGTGGGAATCCTGCATATATTCATAAGCCCATTTCAGCCATCCCTAGTGAATGTCCTCTTAGTTGTTTTCTGTGTATCCTCCATAATCTGAGGAACAGATGACGTACCCTGATAAAGCGGCGCAGGGTTGCACCAGACAGTCTCTTTTGCCGATTTTTGGAGCACAGTCGCTGAACGCCGTCTTTATGTCAGGGACAGACAGACAATTCTGCAGGACAAAACACAAGCAGGACTGTAAATCACAAGTAAAGTCACAGCTCCACCTGGAGGCGGATGCAGAGTAATGCAGTTTTCAGTTTTTAAAGGGATAGTTCACCCAAACCGGATCAATTCTATCATTTATTCAACTTTCTCTCATCACAAACTTGTTGAGTGTCTGTTGAACACAATAGAATGTATTTAGAAAAATGTTGGAAACCTGTAACCATTGACTTCTATATTATTTGTTTTGCAACCATGGAGGTCAATGGTTACAGGTTTCAGGCCCGTAGCCAGGGGGTTTCGGGTGGTTGGCCCTCACTGACAAAGGCCCAGATTTTGTCCCATATACAAGCTCATTTGTCCTATTTGTACTGCTGTGCTATAATAAATTGTGAAAATAATCATCCAAGAAGGCTTTAAGAGCAAGCAGATTCCTATTTGGCTGTTGCGTCAGCGTGACTGAGGAACGTTGAAAGTTCTGGCTAGTTTGTGTTTGCCTAATAAATGACAATAGGCTATTTTTTAATTTAAAACTTGAACAGCATAGTTTTTTCCTAATGATATATGATGTAATAAATTTGTATTTGAACAAAAAATAAAGTATTATTCTCATTACTCTTTTTTTTTTTCTTCTAAATCTTTAGGAAATGTTTTTGGTACATCAAATAGTGTGGTTGATGACAATCTGACAAGCTAATCCAGCAAAAAATAGTGCCTAAAAAGTATTAAAGCATCATAATTAAATAGAAAATCAGGCTAATAACTGCAAAAAGGTCCATATTTTGTGAGAAAAAAGAACCACCCTTTCACCCGGCTGGCTATGAGCCTGGGTTTCTAACACTTTCTTCTTTTGTGTTCAACAGAACAATGAAGCTTATAAAGGTTTAAAAGCACATGAGTGAGTAAATAGTGAGTGAATTTTATTTTTGGGATGGACTATCCATTTAATCTTCATTCTCACTCATGTCCATCAGATGGTCTGGAACTCTTACCTCCACATCTTGTTTGTTGGCGAGCACCAGGAGAGGAACTCCTTCCAGAGCTTCACTGCTGATCATCTTCTCTGAATCAGGATAAAACATCAGGTCAGATCATTAAGCGGCAAAAAACATTAATGGGCAGCGGTGACCAAATGGTTAAGGTGTTGGACTTGTAATTGAAAGTTTACAAGTCCTGGCAGGAATTGAAGATGCTTTGATACCCAGCTGTGGTACTCTTGAGCAAGGCACCAAATCCCTAATTGCTCCCTGGGCGCTGGAAGGAATTGCAAACGTGCATGAAGAGGTGAATATCTGCCAGGCTATGCAAATGGTGCAGAAAGTGGGATGTGTGTTTGCCATTAATAAAAAATAAAAATTGAGCAACAATTTGTCTATTAGCTGCATGGGCCTCTGGGTGTGATGTGGCAGGTAGGGAGAACAAAAATGTTTCTGATCTGACCAGCAGGTGGCAGTATTAACAGGTCATCAAACTGGGCACCTGACACACTCAAGTAATGCTGGAAGCAGCTGTCATCCAGAGGCAGTTTCACAAGGAGGCTGTGAAATTCACAGTTTGTGTGTCTCTGGAGGGTGCAATGAACCCAAACACATCAGCATTTGGCTTTGTGGCGTTTTTGAAACTTTATTAACAGTTATAAAGCAACAAATGAAGTTATATCTTCGTCTAAACTCGCAAGGTTTTCTTTCGTCGCTAGCACAAAAAGAAACATTGATGTGAATGAATAAATGAATGAATGAATGAAGAACATCATGCGAGTAATTTAGAACGAATTAAGCAATATCTCTGAGTTTGGTGTGAACTTGGCATTAGAAACAGGGTTTCAGATTCAGGGATTTCTTTTGCAGGAAGTTTTGAAAAGAAGACACCATCTATACTTGATTTGTCGTCATAAAATAAACTTGCCTTGTCTTGCCTTGCCTAAAAATGAGGAAATAAATCACCATTATTATAATTGGGTCCTGCAACTGTTAGTGACAGTGTAAGCCTAAAATGTTTTAATTATATAAAATAATTAAATAAAAAATACCAAAAAGGCTTAAATGTTTTCCTTTAATGCAGTGAAAATTATTTATATAATATAATATAATATAATATAATATAATATAATATAAAATAATTTACTATAATATAATATAATATAATTTACTATAATATAATATAAAATAATATAATAAAATATAAAATAAAATAATAAAATATAATATAATATAAAACTATTTACTATAATATAATATAATTTAATATAATATATTTTAATATAAAACAATATAATATAATATAATATAATATAATATAATATAATATAATATGACATAACATAATATAATATAATAAGTATTTTTTGAAGGGCAGATATTGACTATTTCTGTACTTTTTTCCCCATTTCTAGAATTAATGTTGCCAAAAACATTAATAAAAAATAATAAAAAATAATAAAAAATAAACAACAATAAAATTGAATTATTAATAGCTCAAATTTCTCTGTCAAAATACATTGAAATTTACACCACTAAATTACGTCAATCATCTAACATATCTGCAATTACATCAAATAACAACAATCAAACTATTGATTAAGTAATCGCACCTACATTAGATACATGCTGTTTAGCAACCGATGAAATCTAATGGAGTAAAACAGGTTCTGCATGACAATAGCTGATATAAAAAATAAAGCAATCACAATGATATGAAAGAAAAGCTGATGACTTTACAGGTGATATTTCATGTTGCAGCAAAACTCACCAAAGGCGTTTTTGGACTCGCCCAGCCGCTCCTCATCCGTGGAGTCGATGACGTAAATCACACCATGAGATTCTGCGTAATACTGGAAGAGAAACACAACAAAACCACATTATTAACAGATCAGTGTGTTCCTGTATCACGCAGTAATTTCAGCACAGTGCTTTGGTATTATTATTCCTCTATTATTATTATTATTCCCTCCAGAACGGTTTTGAACATCTGTCTGCGCTCCCGTCTCACGCCTCCAAAAGCCACTGCATTTACCGCGTTCAGTCTTCATCTTTGGAGGAAAAAAGGAATTTTTTTATTACTTTTGTGTCTTTAATTTTAATAGAAAAATGTTTAGACTAACAACAGATTAATCAATCTTTTCTATTGTATTATAACACATCTTGACCAGACACACTTCTTCTTTTTTACTGTGCTGCATACTTTTTAGAAGAACTGCTGACTAGTGGAAAAAGCAGAATAAGAATGAATTTAGGTTTGTTCCAGACTGCTGTCTGGACATGTCACAAGAAGCATGATCTTTGTAGAAGTTATGAAATATATTAAAGATGCACGTAATTGTTCAGTTCTGGTATGCAGAGAAGGGTTGCAGAAAGGGGAAGTATGTATAGGGGTTACAAAGAGCCAAGGGACTGCAGAATGACTGATCAGTGGCGTTAAACCAAAACTCCACCTGTTATTATCAGTTGTGTATGTGTGTGGAGTCAGGAAATGTAAGTTGCTTGCGAACCTCTTGAATGTAATTCTTGTATTGCATTGGGGTAATGTAACCCAGAGCTCTGTCATTGAATTATTCATTTGAATCTAATAAATTACTAATATTTTTGGCATTGAAGAAAACACTCTCCAGACCTTTTCTTATTGAACATGCATGGAATTGGCTTGTTTAGAATTTGCTTGATATTCCAACATCTTCTTAGGCTCAACTCATTTATTAGAGGAGCAAAAACATCACAGTGGATTCTCCCAATGCACTAAATAACACGTCTCTGTCTCAGATTTGTACAAGTTTACCAGGTAGTGATGATTTTGTTCTCTTTTGATTTCAACTGAATGGAAACGCTGCACTACATCCAAATTTTTTATGCAATATTCCAATTTTGCACATAATTTTAATTCGCATCTTGGGATGAAAACCTAGCAATTGAACATCAGCTCACATTTAGATGTCAGTGAATGTGTCTGACCTTATCCCACAGAGACTGGAGCTCCTCTTGTCCTCCGAGATCCCAGAACATCAGACGAGCTTTTCCCACATCAATGGTGCCGACTGAAACACACAGCAGAAACCAGTCAAAACCAGTCTTTCCACCAATAAAAGCTTCTCCATTTGTGCTGCAGCTTGACTCACTGTTGAGGCCCACAGTAGTGGTGATCTTCGACAGGTTCATGCCCTTGTAGTTCTTGCTGAACCTGGTTTTTGTTTGTTCCAGAAAGGTCTGCAAAAAAAATAAGAAATGAGGACTTGAGATAAAACAAACTGAAGGCAAATTGTGTTGCACTTCTTAACATCATAGCTAGTGTGTATTTCATTCAGTTTACAAACAGGATTTTATGCATGTGGAAATATACAATTAAATAACAATAATAAATAAAGAGGTGCAATACAATATAAAAAATAAATGAAATAAATGAATAAATTTCAAATTGAAACAATATATATACATATATATATATATATATATATATATATATATATATATATATATATATACATATATACATACACATACACACACACATATATATATATGAAGTCAGAATTATTAGCCCCCTTCGATTTTTTTTTCTTCTTTTTAAAATATTTTCCAAAGGATGTTTAACAGAGCAAGGAAATTTTCACAGTGTATCTGATAATATTTTTTTCTTCTGGAGAAAGTCTTATTTGTTTTATTTCGGCTAGAATAAAAGCAAATTTTAATTTTTTATGAACCATTTTAGGGACAAAATTACTAGCCCCTTCAAGATATATTTTTCTCGATAATCTACAGAACAAACCAGTGTTATACAATAACTTGCCTAATTACCATAACCTGCCTAGTTAACCTAATTAACCTAGTAAAGCCTTTAAATGTCACTTTAAGCTGTATAGAAGTGTCTTGAAAATATCTAGTAAAATATTATTAACAGTCATCAAGGTAAAGATAAAATAAATCAGTTATTAGAGATGAGTTATTAAAACTATTATGTTTAGAAATGTGTTGAAAAAAAAATCTTCTCTCCGTTAAACAGAAATTGGGGAAAATAAAAACAAGCAGTCTAATAATTTAGGGGGGCTAATAATTCTGACTGCAACTGTGTATATATATATAAATATATACATAATTAAATATACACATAATATATACATATACATATAATATATACATATAATATATACATACACACACACACACACATATATACATATATATATATATATATATATACATATATATATATATATATATATATATATATATATATATATATATACAGTTGACGTCAGAATTATTAGCCCCCTTTTGATTTTTATTTTCTTTTTTAAATATTCCCAAATGATGTTTAACAGAGCAATGAAATTTTCACAGTATATCTGATAATATTTTTTCTTCTGAAGAAAGTCTTATTTGTTTTATTTCGGCTAGAATAAAAGCAGTTATTAATTTTTTTAAAAACATTTGTGGGACGAAATTATTAGCCCCTTGAAGCAATTTTTTTTTCTCGATAGTCTACAGAACAAACCATCGCTATACAATAACTTGCCTAATTACCAGTTTTATAGCCGTTTTATTAAGACTTCTAAGAGTGAACAGCTTATTCGCAGTCTTACCGTCTTTCCTGCATTGTCCAGGCCAAGGATGAGGATACAATACTCGTCCTTCTGAAACATGTACTTGTAGAGGCCCGATAATAAAGTGTACATCCTCAAAAACACTGTTGAGCAGCTCACATCACAAACACTGAGTACTGTTAGCCTAGCCTAGCCTAGCTTTAGCGCTCACTGAGCAGTCATGAGCTCTTCAGGAGATTAAACATACACAGCCCGATAGTTTATACAATATCTACTATTGAGGGGATCAGAAGAGAATCATGACACTCGGGTTTGCTGTTTTGTTAAATCCATGTTGGCAGCGGTCAGATAAACACTTCCTGGGAAGTTGTTGGCGATTTTAGGGCATTGTGGGAAATGTAGTTCACACACTGATGGGTTGTACGTTCGATGTGCACACGTTGTGATGTTTACACTGTTCAATTTTCGTCTGCAATGAAGATTATAGTTTATTTGTCCACAAAATAACAACATGCACAAGGTTTAGCATCTTTAAATAATTATGATGATGATGGGGCAGCACAGTGGATCAGTGGTTGTCGCCTCATAGAAGGTTGCTGGCTCGCTGGCTCGAGTCCCAACTGGGTCAGTTGTCATTTTCTGTGTCATTTCTGTGTGGAGTTAGAATGTTCTCCATGTGTTTGCGTGGGTTTACTCCGGGTGCACCGGTTTCCCTCACAGTCCAAACACGTGCTTTAGGGGAATTGATGAACTGCTGTAGTGTATGATTGGTTATGGGTGTTTCCCGGTACTGAGTTGCAGCTGGAAAGGGCATCCGCTATGTAAAACATTTGCTGGATAAGTTGGTGGTTCATTCCGCTGTTGCAACCCCTGATAAATAAAGGGACTACTACTTTCATTCCTTCTTTAAGCCAAATGAATGAAAGAATGATGATGAAGAAAATAAATCAACTGAAGTTACTTTTTAGCCTATACTTAAATAGAAATGTACCTACTTAAATACTACAAAACACACAATAATATTATTATAAATATATTTAATACACATTTAGCTTCCACAAAACAGATTTAATCATCCATAAACCAAACACAACATCATTAACAAATGAACTTTAATATAATATAATATTTGATAATAACCTTTTGTTCTTTAACAATAGCTGTGGTTTTAATGACTCTGTCTTTATGGGGGTGATTATTAAATCATTCCAGCCCACCATGGAGGGATGAAGAGGCCTACAATACCCAGAATGCACACTAATACAAACATCCACAAGAAGAGGCGATCGATGACCATAGCCACATACTTCCACTCCTCTTTTACCTGCAATGAAAGAATAAAAATTAAATAATTAAAAAAAAAAAAATGTTGGATGTTTAAAAATGTTAATTAAAATTAATTATTATTGATATATTATTAAAATATATTATTGTTATTTGATAAATTAGGTTAATTAGGCAAGTTTTTACACAACAGTGGTTCTGTAATGTGCACACAGACTTTCATTTTCAGTCAGCCAGCCTCGGGGTTTCCGGTCAATTGTCATCCCATACAAAATCGCCACGTTTAAGATCTAATTTCATTAAAAAAAAAAAAAGAAAAGATATTCACTACCTGGCTGAGATACAAGTGGGTATCAGACCAAACAAGAAGCACTGCAATAAATTATCTGCGCCATGTCTTTAAAATCCAGATTTTCAATGCACATTTTTAATATTAAAACTTTAAATGGCGCACATGGCGGTTCATTCCGCTGTGGCGACCCCAGATTAATAAAGGGAATAAGCCGAAAAGAAAATGAATGAATAAATGGCACACAGATCAGGTTTTTATTTTTGTTTTAAAAAATGTTTCCCCTTTGCAGCTCGAAAACGTTTAGGTGAGAGTACATTTCTATCAGTACTGGATTACGGTGATATACTTTTTATCACACACCTCTGAATGTTTTTTAAAAAATTGGATATTGTTAATCATAGTGCCTCAAGATTTGTCACTGGTTCAAGTGCACGCACACATCACTGTAATTTATATAAACTAACAGAATGGTCCTCAATACAGTTAAGGAGAAAACAACATATTTTAGTTTTAATTTTTAAAGCTTTAGTTGGTAAATTACCACAGGATATATCTAATATGTTGGAGTACTGTTCAAATACTTACAATACTTACCAGATCTGCAGATATACTTTTACTTAAGATCTGCACTATCTAAGTATGCTCCAAATGTATGGAATGAGCTTCAACATATACTAACAACGCAATCCCACGGCAATTCGTAACTTTTTGATTTAGTGGCTAATTCGTATGAATTCGTTTGATCTAATTCGTACAATTTAGTACGATTTGCTCATCATCCAATGACGGTTGGGGTTAGAGGTGGTTAAGTGCCACACCTTCTTTTTAAATTCGTACATTTTTATACGACTGAACTCGTACGTCAAATTAGCCACTAAACTGGCAAAACCTAAACTACTTACGTTTCCTCATGAGATCAGATTTCACTACATATGAAATCCGTACCATCTATTGCTATATTTAAAAATATATTTTAAAAACTGTCAATTTAGAAGAGTGCACATGCTTTAACATGTTTGCACTATTTTGGTGTGTCTGTGTGTTTTGACATGTATTTTTTGTTTTGTTTTGTATTTTTTATTTTTTTGTTCTGTGCTGCCTATCTTGACCATAGCTAGAAGAGATCCCTGGTAGAAGAGATATTACATCTCAATGGGACATTCCTGGTAAAATAATAAAAAAACAAATAAATAGGGAAATTATTTTAATATTTTCAATGGAATTTAGTCTTTTTTACGCTTTAACAACCCAGGGCTCAACAATACGGACTGCCCGGTGGCCCGGGGCCAGCGTGAAAGATGCTCGGGACAGTAGACAGGATTGTTACTGGCCCCTATTGGCCAATAACAATGAGCATGTTATTTTTTTCCATAACCTGGGGCCTCATGTACGAAATCTTACTAAAACATTTTTTACATTTACAGCTTTGTGCGTACGCAGAAAAAAATTCAGATGTATGAAACACTGCCGAATCTCACGCATATTCTTTTGTACATCCGAATGAACGTGAAACTGAGCACAACATGCACGAGCACAAAACCCCTCCCCGCCTCCTCCCCCGTATGAATATGCTAATGACTATGCTAATGGAAAAACCCAACGAAAAAGCAACAGCAAAAGCAAGCAAAAAGAGAAACTTTGAACAGAATGTGAATTGGAGGTGCTGCTTTCGGAGGTAGACCGGAGAAAAGCGGTGTTATTTGCAAGTTTGTTTTCCGGAATTAACAACAAAAGAAAAAAAATATAGTGGGAGAGTTTAGCTGATGCGGTTAACACAGTTGGGTCTGAACATCGCACTGAGTGCATTAAAAAAAGATATAGTGTGGTTTATATCTGTAAACTGTTGCAGTACCCTTTGCAGTCTCAGTGGCGCACCTCGTAAGACGCACGCGATCATGTATTGACACATTCGAGCATAAACTCGGCTCGAATCCAGCGTCTGATGAACTCTTTCTTTTTTCCCCGCTACATATCAGATTTTGCCCACTATTTATCACGAGAAAGGCAAGTAGGAATCATTAATAAGTTTGTGCATCATATTTTATTTGCACATTTATTGAATGGAAATGTTTCTGATTCACGCATGCAAATTCATCTTCAGATGTGCGTGCGATAGATCGCTCAGATTACATTGGGAAAACAGGCGACCGCTGCAAATTGCGCTTTAATGTGTAGATGGTCAACTGTATGGTATGGAAACCTTACATACCTACTATATGAACCCGTCTCATACAGCTGCCATTGCAAGGCTCAGACACTTTGTAGAGAGGAATTTAACACAACTGCCTCTAGGAGTCGCCAATGGAAATAAAACAGACACGCACAAAAAATGTGCGTACGCCAGCCAGAAAGCTGCCGTGAAGCTGCGCACATTCCCACGTTCAGTTCATTGTTAGTAAATCCAAATGTGAGCGATTCTGAGCGTGAAACCTGGCGTACGCAAAGTTTTTGTGCGTACGCAGCGTTGATACATGAGGCCCCTGGTCACAACAAGTACAGCGAAAAGATGGAAACATGGCAGCAACATCAAACTATGAGGCTAAAAGAAAATTTCTGTTTCTAAAGTACTAGAAGCAGACAATTACATGTGTAAAAAATTAAGAAACTAGAGAAATAAAAATAAAAAGCTGTCAATGTCATTTTCTGTACTGCTCTTTCAATTGCATAACATCTTGAATTTTGCTCATTATACATTTATTAACCTTTTTAAAATGTTAAAATTCTAGATTAGTTCATTCATTTTCTTGTCTGGGGGTCGCCATAGCGGAAAAAACTGGCAACTTATCCAGCACGTTTTTTATGCAGCGGATGCCCTTCCAGCTGCAACCCATCTCTGGGAAACATCCATACACACACACTCATACACTATGGACAATTTAGCCTACCCAATTCACCCGTACCACATTTCTTTGGACAGTGGGGGAAATCATAGCACCCGGAGGAAACCCACGCGAACGCAGAGACAACATGCAAACTCCACACAGAAACGCTGAGGCTCGATCCAGCGACCTTCTTGCTGTGAAGTGACAGTAGTACTACCTAATGCGCCACTGCCTCGCCTAAATTCTAGATTCACCGACATAATTTTGCCACATTATTTAAAATATGTTGCTAAGAAATAGCTATTAACTTTTTTTTTTGGTGGGGACAGAGAAAATTTTGGCAGGGCAAGTGAAAATCTCAACCTCTGGCCCGATCGGCCCTGGAGAAAAAATCCTTAGCGTTGAACCCTGCAACTAAATGGATGCTGATGTCTATTTAAATGAATGTATTTTAATTACATTACAACATGTTGCTGTTAAAAGATGACTTATGATATTGAAAATAGTCACATAAAGCTTTCACCGGAAGTTCATCATTGGCTGAAAAACACTAGCTGTGCAAATAGCCCATTGAAAAACTACATTTAATAAAGTAGCTAATAATAATATTGAAGTAATTTTAACATTTTTTTTATCTAGAATTTTAACATTTTTTTTTATTGCCAAACTAAAAAAAAAAAAAAAAATTTATATATATATATATATATATATATATATATATATATATATATATATATATATATATATATATATATATATATATATATATATATATATATTCTCCAGAAGAAAAAAATCTTTGTAAAATATTTTCAATAAAAATATTTTTTTTTAAAAATCTCAATTACGTATTTTTAAACATTTAAAATACATTTTAGCATTTTAAATATTATTATCAGGACAAGGATGCCTTGGTGGGGGATATTTAGAGTAAATTAACCATTTAAACTTCTTTCTCTCAAACAAACCTACAAATCTCTCAAAAAATACGTACAGATAAATCAGCATGTTGAGCACGCAGATATTCAGCGATGTACTGCACTCCCTCAATAGCCAGACGCGTAGCGTGAGAAGGGTTTTCCCCAGTGCTGGTCATTACTTTACAGATGTTTGAGAACTTATCAGCATTAAACACAGCAGATGTCTGCTGCTCATGTTCATGCAGACTACAGTACTGCATGCTGCGAGAGCGAAAACGTGTGCTGCTGTTACACAGATTTACATCTCGCTCCCCACAATTTACCTGAACACTCTGTGATCGACCCTTATGAAGCTTCATTTTTGGACATGTAGAGTTATTGTACGCTTGAGATGGTGATTTAATTGAATGCATGTCTGCATTTAAGCATGAGGAATAGACCTTCATGCGAATGGACTCTTCCTTTATTTCTCTGTTTTTCCAATTAGAATCAACGCATCTCTTATTGCTCTTCTGAGCATCATCACACACCCCTTTAGCATCTTTCTGCCAAATTTGAGGTCTTTGGATGAAAATAAACCTCGGCATTACGTCCAGGAAGAACCTACGGACCCATTGGGGCATTGAGTGAGTGTCTGGAGACCTATGATGGACATTCAGCACAAAAACAGTGATTATTATGAAAAGTATGATGAAAATCATGATGAAAAGCAGGTATTCTGCAATCAGAGGAATCACCAATGAGGTCGGCGGGATGATTTCTGTGATCAGCAAGAGGAAGACTGTGAGTGAAAGCAGCACAGATATGCACATGGTGACTTCTTCTCCGCAATCAGACGGGAGGTAGAAAACCAATACAGTTAGACATAAAATAAGTAGACATGGGATGATGAGATTGATGGTGTAGAAGAGCGGCAGTCGTCTGATAATGAAGGAATAAGTGATGTCTGCATATTCCTCAGAGCAGCATTCGTATTTCTTCACATTATATGTGGCGACAGCGCTGGTTATGAGCCATTCTCCGCTCTCCCAGTAGTCCAGCTGGTCTACACTGTCTGCAATGCGGATCAGATCGATTTTGCTGCGGTCGTACGTCCAGGAGCCGAACTTTATGGTGCAGTTCTGCTGGTCGAAGGGGAGGAAGGTGACATCGATGCTGCAGGAGCTTTTATAGATGGCCGGAGGGATCCAGGTTACTCTTCCGTCATGTAAAAGGTGAGCTTTAGTCAGGTGCGTCACTGTGAAATCACCATCTGCACTGCAGAAACACAGTGTTGCTCTTTAGTCTTACTTCTGATTGTGTGAAATAACATTTTGAGGCAAATAAATTGTTTTATAAGTGTACAGAGCTTCTTAAAAGGTTCTTACATAATCAAATTTAAGTACATTTCAAGCACTTTTCAGATTCATCTTCAAAACTTTCTAGCACTTTACAAGTGTGGCAAGTTACACACTTACATAACTTCACATTATGTCAGATGCTATTTGATATATTCTACAGTATAGCCCTTTATTCAAAATCTAAGCACTTTCAAAACCTTGAAAACATTAAAGTATTTTTAATGATTTGCAGCACCCTGAATCAGTGGAGAAAGATGCTTCTCACACGATTGCCTCAACACAAAGCTATTGTTTTACAAAAAATTTAGATCAGATATATTGTATGGGCTCTATTTTGAAAACCATGCGCAGAGTGCAGAGCGCAGGGCGCAAACGCATTCAGGGTGTGTCAGATTCCACTTTTGCTAATATAAATATGGAAAAATCCGCTTTGAGCTGTGGTGCATGGTCTAAAAGGGTTGAGCTTATTTTCTTAATGAGTTATAGGTGTGTTTTGAGAATAAAACAATCAGAGTCTCATCTCCCATTCCCTTTAAGACCCAGCTGCGTCGCGCCATAAGCGCATTAGCTATTTACATGGTGGACTTTGTAAGTGGAAAAACTGAACACTTCACTAGCAAGAACACAGTTAAACAGAGCATCTGCAGGCGAGAATGAGAGATAAGTCTTCTCATTATCCTTTTTCACTTTCGCTCTCGTGGATAGGGAAACCTTGTATCCACAGACATCAATTAGCCTATAATTAATCAATTTTGTTTGTTAAGCGCAAAGATTCGTTTCAAAACTATTTCTAAATTCAGTTCTAATTTCCAGCAAACGAATAAATGAACAATAATAACAAAGTGTGCTCAAAAACCTGAGTTATATCCAAATACACATGCTGTGCCCCATATGGTCTAAAACCTGACAGGTGGGCAAATCTAAGCTTGCTTAAAAAAAAAAAAAAAAAAAAAAAAAAAAAAATATATATATATATATATAAAATAAATAATACTGCTAATAATGATAACATTATACAAAAGCAAATTGTTATGAATGAACTGAAAAAGCCTCCCGAGATGAAGAAGGCATGAAGGCAGTGGTGTTTATATTTATGTAGGCTAGAAAATAATATGTTTTGTAATATTTTAATCCTTTATATTTATATTCTATATCTATTCTTATTATATCCTATATATATCCTTAATATTTTAATTCTTTTTCATATGTAAAGATATTTGCGTATTGCTCTACATCTTGTGTGTATTAAGTAATGTGTAAGTGAGGCCAAAACTAACGCGCTCTGTGATGGACAATAGACCGGCTTTGTTCTGGTCTGTTGAAAACTCTATTATAGTTTATATAATGCACCTCAGAACGCCTTCCTTTTTAGGCCAGAACGCCTGTGAGCGCACATATGAGTGCAAATGCATTTGCTATTTAAACAGCGTGGCGCAAAACGTCAAATTGACTCCTGCGCCAAGCTGAAACTAGCAAACAACAATTGCGTCGCGCCTTGCGCCACATTGCGCCAGGTTTATGATAGCTGTTAGCTGTTCTATTTGGCTATTTTCCAATAGAGTAATCTAACACAGTGGTTCTCAAACTGTTTTCACCAAGTACCACCTCAGAAAAACATTGTCTCTTCAAGTACCACCATAATAACCAGCATTGAAATAAAGTAGCGTCGTTCGAAAAAGAGGCAGAATAATTGTCATTCATCAAAATTATTTTCCATACAAAATATGAAGCAGTCGGTTCTTGTCATGTGACTCGCGGTGCGGCATTCTGAAATGTTAAGATGTTTTCAGCTGGGGACAGCTGGAATACACAAGCGTGTCATGCTGCAGTACTCATTTTGCTAGCCTGTGGGTTAAATTTTGGCACTCAAGTGACCAAGATGTAACAATAGAATAAGGTCACTTTTCAAAATAAATGGTTAAATTATTCAGATTATAAATAAAACGGAATTAATGATTTTTTGTGCGGGCCGGTACCAATTGATCCATAGACTGGTGCTGGTCTGTGGCCCGAGGGTATAGGGGACTTCTGGTCTAGCACGGATCTCCACTGGAAGCACCACGCACCTCTTTCTCTAGTTCTATTGATTTTATGCAGCTGATGACGCGATGCACTAAAGTAAACATTTTAAACACATTGCTTTAACCGTAGGCTTTACAGAACAGCCAATGTTGATCACTACATTGGTGTTATCGTACACATCAACTGATCAAAGTTGTATTCATTTTTTCCTTCATTACTCAGTGATTCCTCCACGTACCACTAGAAGTAAGCCCGCGTACCACCAGTGATACACGTCCCACAGTTTGAGAACCACTGATTTAATATAAATGTTTATTTAATCATTGTAGAATCATAAACGCAGTCTGCTTTCAAATTAACCCCGCTCACAAGACTAAAGCACAGTTGAACATAATATACAAGAATGTGATTTATGATGCATAAATACAATATTTCAAAACAAGAATCTCATTTAATATGCAATTTCTGTCAAATCTTCAACCCACAGGATTTATGTTTAAAGACATCATACTGTATGGATACATAATAAGAAAAAGCAGCTGTGGCGCCCCCTGGCGGAGTCTGTGTCTCTGCACAGCTGTAACCAGAAGTTGTGGATTCAGTATTTTGAGGTTCTAAGTGGGCGCTTACCTCGTTTATTGGTTAAATCTACTCCTGTGTGTGTGTGAGTGTGTGTGTGTGTGTGAGTGTGTGTGTGTGTGTGTGTATGTGTGTGTGCGTTCACATTCTTGTAATGTCACATTTTTACATACTTGTTGTACAGCACGATATCAGGCTTCCAGATAAACTGCGCTGGGATCCTCATTGACGAAACATTCCCATTATCCTCTGGGCCCGGTTTTTCAAAAGGTTTAAAATTGATCTGGATTTAGTAATCCTGCTTTTGCGATCCGTGATCACGTAATCCAGCTTACTTTTTGAGCCAGTTTTTCAAAGCAACATCGGATTGGATCAATCTGATCTGGGGTCTGTTCTTCGTACCTCGCTTATATGATCTAAGATGATTTGGCAGATCCTGGATCTTTTAATCTTGATAACTGATCTCTGGCTAATTTGGTTCTTCAAACAAGTTCGCGAATCAGATTAGAATGTCTGGATAAACTGATCTGAGATCGCTGCGTGTGTTGTGAAGGACAGATCTATCGATCCTCGAAATCATGATCAGCAATGCCATGATTGGCTGACGGCACAGCAGCGTAATGACATCATCTGATTAATATTCAATTATCCATGTGAGCAAAATAACATCAAATGAGCAGTAAACGGCTTGTTAAATATGACGCGCAATAACTTTCCACCTTTGTTGTGAGCTGCAGGCTTTACATTTTCATGTGTCAAGTGTATTCATCATCTATTTCAATGCAAATCAATGTATTTAGTTCTATATTTAGATAAGATTTTCTTTATAATAGTAGCCGTTTTTTAATCGGTGTAAAGAATAACTGGTTGTTTCCAAAAGCATTTTCATATTGGTAAAGGTGTCTGCATCTTTTGTGAAGCATCAAATCACTGTCATATTAACTATCAAAACATGTTTATGACTGCATTAATGTATTATTGCTTTAAAAAAAGTCACATATTGTGCATTTTATACACAATTTGTACTAAAGCGATCTAAAAAGTTCATATCAATAAGTTTTCTCTTTGCACCACCCGGTGGCAGTCTTTGTAGTTTCATTTCGAGGGTGCAGATTGCATACGTTTTATTAATATGTATAACTTTATTTATTTTATTAATGACTATAACTTTATATATATATAGTTAAAAATATGTACCATTTTCCCAAGTGTATATAACTACTACTGTAATAAAATATCAGAATTCGGTACATACCTTCTGTATTATCTTTGCTTGAACTGAGCCGTTCTAATCCTGTTTATATGAATTGAACCTGCTCCCGATCAGCTTTAAGCTAGCAGAACTGTTGCTATGACAACAACTCTCGGATCAGCTTTGAAGAACGAAAAGATCCCGGATCATGTCAAATCGTCTATATCCAAATCCAGCTAACTGAGTAATCCACGTACGAAGAACAGACCCCTGGATAGGAACTTTTCAGGATCACTAAATCTGGATAACCAGTGCTCAAACAGGAGAGGACATCACAATGTAGAACTATAGATATGTAAAGAGTAGAATAGCCAGCGTGGGGTCAATATAACTTTATTTCTATTTGAAATGAAAACTAAGAAAATTGAATAATTATTAAAATAATAATAAATAATAAAAACAAGAAAAACATTCTCCTCAAAAACCCCATTCTCTTTAAGCAGTCCGCTCATTTGAGACCTACAACACTGTACATTGAGGATATTTATAATAAGTTTCAAATTTAGATGTAAATAAAAAAAGACTTAATGTCAAAAACTCCACAATAATCTCAATAAACTCAATGACTTCCTCATCTGATGTGGAGAGAGCAGCTTGACTGAGCGCAGACTTTAGGAGGCAGATCTCAAGTCATTGGCCTTGGTTTGCTGCAGTTTGGTTAGAGTCAGTTGTTCCTCTGCCAGATGAAGCTGTGCTTCTGCCCTTTCAGTCTCTTTTTGCAATTGTTGAAAGAGATTTCAAAAATCAGTCATTGCCATTTTTGCATTTTTTTATTATTATTCTGTAATCATTGCATGCATCACTAATAAATATTCTAAAAAGAAAAATATTTTTCATTGTGATGAATATATATATATATATATATATATCAATTAGTGACAGAATAAAATTGATTGTTTTTGGTCAGTTTTGACAGCTGTTTGGGGGATTATTTTATGAGGCCAAACTCTTTCTACTTTGCTGTAGGCCTATACTGAAAGGCTGAATACGTTAAAGCCTATACTCACTATAGCCTGACGGATGAACAAATAAAATGAAAACCTTATGAATAAATAGTATATCTCGTAAGATACTGTATGATCCATAGATATTAGTATTTAATATTTTTTTAAAGTTTTCATTACATTTTGGGCATGAAATCCACGCTAAATCCACCCTTCTGATAAGATCAGTTTAATCTAGGTTTTTTGGATCAACGTGATCCAAATCCTACAAAAAAGGTCTGAAAAACCCAAATCAAAGGTTTGATCCGGATAAAAACCAAAATTGGATTACGTGATCTAATCCGATTATGTAATCCATTTTTTCTTTTGAAAAACCCATTTTCAAGATTAGATCCAATCCCTTATCCAAAATCCTAGTGGATTTCTTTTGAAAAACCGGGCCCTGGTGTCCAGCGGAGGCGGTAATCAAGCCATTCCTGATCAGAGAAAACAATCAAAAAACATTCACAAAAAAAAAACTATAGTAATTTATACCCTTTTTTGTACCATACTATGGTGTATTGTACTATAGGGTATATATTTACAACAGTTTATTACTGAATGCTTCAGCATACTGTTATATTAAATGTTGAACTGATAAATTATGATATTCATTCATTCATTCATTTTCTACAGTTTTTCCGGGGCTGGGTCGCGGGGGCAGCAGTCTTAGGAGAAAACCCCAGACTTCCCTCTCCCCAGACACTTCCTACAGCTCCTCTGAGGGATCCTGAGGCGTTTCCAGGCCAGCCGAGAGACATAGTCCCTCCAGGGTGTCCTGGGTTTTCCTCAAGACCTCCTCCCAGTGGAACATGCCTGGAACACCTCCCTAGGTAGGCGTAATGGAGTCATCCGAAACAGATGCCTGAGCCACCTCAGCTGACTTCTCTCGATGTGGAGGAGCAGTGGCTCTACTCCGAGCTCCTCCCGGGTGTCAGAGCTCCTCACCCTGTCTATAAAAGTGCGCCCTGTGAGCATACGAAGGATACTCATTTCGGCCGCTTGTATCTGAGATCTTGTCCTTTTGGTCTTGACCCAAAGCTCATGACCATAGGTGAGAGCAGGAACTTAGATTAACTAGTAAATCAAAAGCTTTGCCTTTCAAGCTCCTTCATTACCACAATGAACCGGTACATCGACCGCATTACTGCTGCCGCTGCACCAATCCGCCGGTCAATCTCACGCTCCATCCTTCCCTCACTCATGAACAAAACCCTGAGATACTTGAACTTCTCCACTTGGGGTAAGAACTTTCCTCCAACCTGGAGATGGCAAGCCATCTTTTTCCGTTGGAGCACCATATTTTACTATAGTATAGTTGAAAAAACACTACAGAATTTGCTATAAATTACCATAGTATTTTTTCTTCATGCATGTAGTTTAATTTAACCAGTTAAACTCTGCTGCTATTTGGGGATTTCCGCCTGGATTTTGCCTATACCCAAAGTTAAAAGCTTCCCAAATCCACATGCAGAGGTGTAAATGCAAAAAATTGGTATCATTTTAAAGAAACCCCTTTGATTTTTCATAAAACACTATTGAAAGTGTTTAAAATATCAGTATATGTAGTCTGTGTTATAATAAACACCTAAAAAAAAGAGGCGCTTTTTGTATTTTTTTATAAACTCAAATTTGAAAGTGCACCTTTTAGGTTCTGTGTGGTCTAGCGTGCTGTAATTAATGTTGGTGGTTACTGCACATGTCTGTAATCATAGGAAAAGTCTCCACCATAATCTATGCAAAAGTTATTGTATTCCAACTGATGAGAGGTGCTGTACAAGCCACAGGGAGCGATCATTTTCATATTTCACTATTCTTTTGTTTGATCAAACATAATTCACTGTGTTTGGACCACATCAGACATATGAAAGGATTACTTATGCACATCACCTCAAAAACAGAGGAGAAATGGCCCTGAAGCGCACAGCATAAGGTAAGAGATGACAGCTGTCTGTGCTATCTGGGGCTGCTTATTGATCATAAATGTATTGTTTTCACTTCTGCGCCACGGAAACACCACAATTCATTCAACAACAGTTTGATTTGTGAATATAATTCAGTAAAAAGAATGCTAGAACTGTATGAGCACCGGCAAGAGCTTTCATTTGAGCTATAACTTGTACATGTGTCATATGAAAAATATGAAAATGAACCAATGTAAAATACCTAGCTCGGCTATCCAAAATACTGTGTATTTAAGTGTAAATAACTTTTATACAGTAGAATAAAAACCAAAGTGATGCATATGTGCATAAAATATCGATTCTACACTTTCTAACGACACCACTTACGGGGGCCTGGTGCAACGCTAGCCCTATAAATCTGAAAGCGAAAGTCGATGACGTCACGGACCGGGTCCGCAGAGTTTAACACTCACCTGCTTCACCCACACATTAGTGGTCATCATTTGATTTTTCTCATCCTGGTGAAGATATAAGATAGAGTTTTATAGTTTATCACAATAACGGTTGGTTTGGTAATCTGTTAAACATGCTGTACCATTAGTCTACCTTTGTCTAACGTTTTGAAAATTCTCAAAAACATACTTAAAGCTATGCAACAAAATACACGTATATCAGATTTGCAAAAATGTAGACAGCGCCCTCTACTGGATTTGTCATCTGAAACGTGTCATGCAACACACCCCAAGTAGCGTCTTTAATGTTCTGCAATAATGCAGGCTCAGGCATTTATTTACACTGAGCCTAGGCTGTAATAAATGATGGTGTTGGGATTTGCAATCTCTTCAGAAGGTGTTTGCGGATTATACCACGTCGATGAGCTGAGCGATGGACAGACCGAAGTGAACGTGAACCACATCAGAGACACTGTGAACCGGACGGGTCAGTTTACTGTATGCTGAGAGCAGAGAGTTCAGCAGACGCTCTTCAGCCTGGACTTCATCACAGCACACTAAACACACACACACACACAGGTTTGTTTCACTATCTTAATGAGGACATTATATACTGTAGACTTCCATTGTCCAGGTTAATGATACTGTCTATAGCCTGCATTGGCATTCCTGCTGTGTTTTACCTTGAGCCGGATAAAGAAGCAGCAGAAGATGAAGACAGAAAAACATGATGAAGATGGCGTCCTGGATCTGTTTATCACTGTTGTTTTGGTCCTGAAAACTTTCAAAAGCACCTTTTCTTCACTCCAGTTTCTCCATCGATGGCTGAAATGTTCGTAAATCCATCAAAACAATGAAAAAGCAAAGTGTTTACGGTTTCAGCGACAAGCTCAGATGCACAACATTGCAATGTCTAAAGGAGAATAATCACTGTCTGTCAAAAGAAAGCCTCTCTATTGTGAGCTCAAACACACACACACACACACACACACACACACATACACACACACTTTCCCTGGAGCACTGCTTTTCTTATTGACACACTCAGCATCCGTTCAGTGCATCTCTGTCTCCTTCTGGCAGCACTCGACTCTATTAAGACAGTCACTTCAGGTCATCTGCATTCAGAGTCTCCATCAATGTCACGCTCAGCATTCACCACGCTTTAAAACACTCTGTTACTCTTACATACTGGTAAAGTCAGAATTATTCGCCCTCCTGTGAGTTTCTCTTTCAAATATTTCCCAAACGATGCTGAACAGATTGAGGAAATTTTCAGAGTGTTTCCTATAATATTTTTTCTTATTTAGTATTTCTTTTATTTCGGCTAAAATAAAAGCAGTTTTTAATATTTTAAGGCCATTTTAGGTCAATCTATTTAGCCCCCTTAAGCAATATTTATGTTGAATTGTCTCCGGCGAGGCAGTGGCGCAGTAGGTAGTGCTGTCGCCTCACAGCAAGAAGGTCGCTGGGTCGCTGGTTCGAACCTCGGCTCAGTTGGCGTTTCTGTGTGGAGTTTGCATGTTCTCCCTGCCTTCGTGTGGGTTTGCTCTGGTTTCCCCCACAGTCCAAAGATATGCGGTACAGGTGAATTGGGTAGGCTACATTGTCCATAGTGTATGTATGTGTGTGTAGATGTTTCCCAGAGATGGGTTGCGGCTGGAAGGGTTTCCGCTGTGTAAAAACTTTCTGGATGAGTTGGCGGTTCATTCTGCTGTGGTGACCCAGGATTAATAAAGGGACTAAGCTGACAAGAAAATGAACGAATGTCTCCAGAACACCACTGTTATACAATGACTTGCTTAATTACTCTAACTTTAACCTATTTAAGTGTTTAAATGTCACTTTAAGCTGAATACTAGTGTCTTGAAGAATATCTAGCCTAATATTATGCACAAAAATATGGTATAAGAGTTATTAAAACTATTTTGTTTAGAAATGTGTTGAAAAAAATCTTCTTTTTGTTAAACAGGGTGGGGAGGGGGGTAATAATTCAAGAGGACTAATAAATCAGACTTCAAGTGTATATGCGGTCATGGTTAATGTGGTTTTGCTACACGTGTGCACATTAATGGAAGACTTATGGTGATTGTTTACACTTCGAAAGCTGCTGCATTACATACAGTTGAAACCGGAAGTTGACATACACAGTATAAAAAGGCACATAACCATTTAAAAAAAGTCAGATATAATTAATGTGACTAAACTTTTTCACGTTTAGGTAAGTTAGGATTATCAATGTGTTTCTGTTGTGCTTAATAGCAGAATAATGAGAGAGATATGTGTTGAGAAATTGTTATAACTCTTCTTGAAGGTCAAGTTTACACACAATAAGATTATTCTGCCTCTGGAAAAGCTCAGATGATGATGTCAAGGTTTTGGAAGTTTCTGATTGGCTAATTGACAACATTTGAGTTAATGTGAGGCACAACTGTAGAATAGTGTTGAAGGAAAAGCTCAAACACACTGCTTCCTTGTGTGACAACATGAGAAAATCAACAGGCCAGAATCAACAACAAAGCCAGATTACCATTAGCTGAATTACACTGGGGAGAGACTCATGTTTGGAGACATGTCCTGTGCTCTGATGGAGCTAAGATTGAACTGTTTGGCCATAATGAGCAGTGTCACATCTGGAGGACAAAGGGGAAAGCGCACAAGCCTAGCAACACCATCCCAACTGTGCAGTATGGGGGCGGCAGCATCATGTTGTGGGGCTGTTTTGCTGCAGGAGGGACTGGTCCACTTCACAGCATAGATGGCATCATGAAGACAGAACATTATGGAGAAATACTGAAGCAACATCTCAAGACATCAGCCAGGAAATTACAACTTGGCCACAAATGGATCTTCCAAACACACCATGAGCCTAAACACACTGCCAAATGAGTTCAAATGTGCTTTAAGCACAACAGAGTGAATGTTTTGGAGTGGCCATCACAAAGCCCTGATCTCAATCCTATAGAAAATGCTTGGGCACAGTTGAAAAAGCTGTTTTGTAAGACATTGGTTGATATAAAATAAGAAAGGACAGTACTAGCTGAACATTATGATATACAAAGTTTATTATACATGTGCCCATGAGCTCATGGATTTGAGTGAGTACACGACGGATATGCTACATAATAATCAAAAGCTATATATAGGATGGCATTCAGCGGTTCAAAACATGCCGGCAAGCGTTTACTTTTCTTGAAGAAAAATAAAAGACAACAGTGCTCATCATTTGTGGAAACAGCAATAGTGGATTTAATCCGAGAGACCGTCGAGTAAACATGTAAGATGGCATTAATAGGTTGGCTAAAGCATGATATCAGCATCTCTGTGAATGTGAATTGTTTACTAAACACAGACGAGAGAAAGTCAAAGAGACAGATCACACCAAAAATTCAAGATTCTGTCATTAATTACTCACCTTCATGTTGTTGTAATTCATTTTTAGGCTCAAATGAAGTTATTTTTGATTAAATCCGAGAGTGTCTTGTTAAGTTTTGAATGTTTTGTATAGACCCTTGCTGTCTATGGAGAGTCAAAAGCTCTGGGATGTCATCAGAATTATCTTCTGTATCATCTATTTCTGTTTGAAAATGAACGATGGACTTATGGGTTTGGAACGACATGAGGGTAAGAAGTTAATGACTTAATTTTTATTTTTTTGGTGTGGCTTTAAAGCTTTGCAGATGTGTGATGTGTGCGGGCCGTGTAGAAAACTTCCCATTACCTGAATTCATGCATTCATCAACAACATCATTTCTGTGAAGCGCCAAGCCAAGATCTCATTCTCAAACAAACTAAACTAAACGTTTGGTCCACAATTAATTCATATGGGATCCGTTATTGGAGTAAAAATCAAACAATCAATGTTGAAAAGACCATCAAGTTTACGCTGGTTAGTGCTGGTCAGGCTTGAATGGTCATTCTGGTGCTATATGATTCTTGCTGGTTAACCTACGGTAATTAAAATCAGAGTGGTTTAGAATTTATGGTAACACTTTACATTTAGGTCACATAAGTTAACACTAGTTAGATAGATATCAATCGGGCAATAGATATAAATCAATCGGGCAATAAATTGACTCGGATTTCTTTCCAGTTAAAGTCGTTGAATTCTCATGCATAACAATAAACTCTGGTCAAAAAACTGTGTTGCTCCGTCTTTCTTTCTTTCATTTTCCTATATCGTAACTTAAAACAGTTTAATAATGGCAAAGCAAACCATCACGAAGGAATAAACGTATTAAACGTATTAACATGTGTAAACTGTCCATGAATTTAAGCACGATTAATAACTGTAAATTGTATTAAATGGAATTATGGCTCTTAGATCATGCAAAAATACAAATTCTCTCGTAATTTATTCACCCTTCGATTGACAAAACGTTTTACTCTTTTGTTAAACACAAAGGAAGATATTCTTAAAGTTGGAAACCAGGACCCATCGACTTCACTAGTATTCATTTTCCTGATATGGAAGTCAATGGCTACAAAATCAACTCTCAAAATTCTTCAAAATATCTTATCTTATGTGTTAAACAGAAAAAAAAATTATTCATGTTTGGAAGCTTGAGTAAATACTGAGTAAATGTAATTTTTTTGATGAAATATCCCTTTAATAGTGTGCAATACTTTTTTGGCAGTATTTCATAAAGTTTTATAGTCATATTGTTTATACAGATATGCTTTTTTGTTGTCAAGTTCATATATATATATATATATATATATATATATATATATATATATATATATATATATATATATATATATATATATATATATACATACATATTAGGGATGTAACGGTATCAGATCTTCATGGTACGATAATATCTCAGTATGAATGGCACGGTACGGTATTTACTGAATAATTTACAGGAAAAACAAAAACTAAACTACCTCCCGTTCGCTTCATTCGCCTAGTAGAAAGCATATAATTAAAGGTTAACATGGCATTTGTATTGGTTTTAATAGAAACTGTAAAAACCCAGCAGGCACAAGATGTCTACCTGACGTCAGACTGACGTTCCCTAATGTTGTGAGGACGTTGAATTTTGTTTGGAAATGAAAATCGGGTTGACATCAGAACCTAACGTCAGACTGATGTCAATGTTCAACCTAAAATCAATCAAATCTCAACATCTAATGATGTTACAGCTTGACGTTGTGTGGACGTTACCACTATGACATCTATCAGACGTTGTATTTTGGTTACTATATCTGACGAATAAATGTCAGTATTTGTCGCCAATATGGTGTCGGCTCGACGTTGGATTTTGGTCACTTTCCAACACAACCTAAAATCAACCAGAAATCCACGTCATTATTGGACCTCAAAAAAATGTTGTCCTTAGACGCTGGCTAGACAGTGAATTTTGGTCACTTGACGTCACGACCTAAATCTAACCTTACTGTCTTTTGATATTGTGTGCCGGCTGGGAATTATTTTGGCTTTCTACTGATAATTTGCTGCTTTTATTGGTGGGGTTGGGTGTTAAAACCAGTAAATACTGATGGATTATGTCTAAAAAATATCATGGTTTGGTTTTTAATAGTTAAAAGTTGATGGTTTATCATTTTTGGTGGTATTTTCAGTGGAAACCAATTAAATAAATGCCTTTTTTAGATTATTTTGAGTCCACATCATGATACCTTTTAGATTAGTTTGCATTTAAATATATCAAATAAACATCTTAGTGTTCATCTTACTGCACTTTATCTATTATATCTATAGAGTGCTTAAATAATGCATCATCAGGGCCTTATTGGACTGAAGAATGTAAACAATGCCACAAAACTCGGATAGTTTCCTGATTATTGCTGCTCAAAATGTTTTCGCTCCAATGTTACCTAATTCTTTCTTTGTAGCTCACTGGGGTCAAGATCTGTAACTATTTAAAGCTGGGTAGATGTAAATCCCCAAAAGTGTGTGCTGCAGGATAAACTTATTAATCATTATCATATTACTGTATGCCATTTATTTTCATTTGGGCTGTACTAATGGGTCAGACAGTAGACTGCCAGATGTTATAACAAATCAAGCAGAAAATAGAGAAAAACTAGTATAATATAGTTCACTAATGTTGACAAATACAACCTTACTGTAAAGTGTTACCAGATTCATTTGAGTCTTGTGGAAAGTCATCCTTATCTCAAACCTGTCTCGCGCTTCAGAATCTGCTTGTGTGCTTGTGTAGATCTATAAATGTGTGAGTCTGTACAGAGAAAACAAAACGACAGCGTTTAGAAATACATTCACAAGCATCTCAGAAACAAAATGACTTTGAGTAAACGTACAGTATACACTGAACAAGAACACAACCGACAGCGTTATAAAAGATACCAAAGGCAAGTTTAGCGAAAGACAGAATATTCTTTGGAAAAACAAAGTGAAATCAAGCAAGGCAGCTGTGACGATATTCAACTCAAATCAGCGATGCAGACTGACTGGATTAAATGCGCAGAAATCAGCTCACTCTCACAAACAAGCTCTGTGGAGAAATGACACCCGCTTCCAATGCTATCACTTGATTGAATTGGCGTTATCAGCTGATAGACATGGACCAGTATGGGCCTACTGGTAGGCTCAGAAGGCTTGTATAATCCATCCACATGGTTAATCCAACACAAGCTCATTCTGAAAACGTAGTCCCAAGGACGTTTCTGGAGACAGTGGAATACGTCCCGGCAAGTACGTACGGCCGCGTTTATTTTTTTCAAGCGAACGCTAAGGGGTGGTGTGACGATGTTCCCTATCGCGATTGCCAGCCGGCCGACTGCTTACCTCCTTGTGGAGGGCTTCCCCGCTGCAACCCGTCTGTCCACTCAGCTCACCATGTACGTCGGCAGGCTCGAGATGCAGAGAGGAGTCGACCACGGTGATCGGTTTCGAGTCCGGGGAACAGCGGTTCCAGCAATCAGGTAAGACAAAAACAGAATCCCAAAAATTAAGTGAACGAGTTTCGTAACGCGAGAACGCGGTTAAATCCGAAAATGCGGTAGAATAAAAAAAAATCAGGGCTTTTATTTTTTTGGACGGCTTTTGTAAACTGTTGCTCGGGTTTAGGGAAGCGAGCGGGCGGACGGGTCGATCGGTAAAATTGGTTGGGTTCAGGTAAGAAGGAGGGCGGGCCGGTCGCGCAGTCAATCATCCGGTCAGTCAGATAGCGGCCTCCGGTGGGTTCACGCGAGATCAGCGCGGGCGCAAACCGCACTCACGAGAGGCGTCTGAGATGCGAAAAAGCGCACAACAGCGGCCTCTAGTGGATTCGCAAAAACAAAAACCGTTCCCGTACGTACCCGCCAGGACGTATTCCACGGTCTCCAGAAATGTCTGCGGGACTACGTTTCCACAATGAGCCCGGGTTGGGTTAATCAGCTATAGTAATAGAGAAGACTCCAGATCTAGATCTGTTTTTACAATACTGTGCTGGTTGGGTTTAGGGTTGGAGTAGGGGTAGACGTTAATAAATTTAATAAATGATATAAATAATTCCTGTTAACTTCAGGCCGCAGCCGTATGTGATCTATAGCTGATTAACCATGTGGATGGATGATAATAGCCTTCTGAGCCTACCTGTAGGCGCAGAAGGCCCCTACTGTCCCATATCTATCAGCTGATAACGCTCATTCAATCGAGAGATAACATTCGAATCGGCTGGAAATGAAGTGTATGGTGATTTACCACACTGTTTCAACTGTACATTAGGTAAACGATTGTGTGTTGTTTGAATCCGTCAATAAATTCTGCTGCTTTTACTGAATTTTAGGCATTTTCCATTCAAGTGACGAAGATAAGGGGCCTCATGTATCAACACTGCGTACGCACAAAAACTTTTCGCACGCCAGATTTCAAGCTCACGTTTGGATTTACTAACGATGAAATGAACGTGGGAATGTGCGCAGCTCCACGCCAACTTCATGCCTGGCGTATGTGCATTTCTTGTGTGTTTCTTTTATTTCCATTGGCGACTCCTTGAGGCAGTTATGTTAAATTGCACACTACATCTTTGAGCCGTGCAATGGCAGCTGTATGGGACAGGTTCATCCGCATGTCTAGCAGGTATATAAGGTTTCCATACCATGTAGTTGACCAGCCAAACATTAAAGCGCAATTTGCAGCGATCGCCGGTTTTCCCAATGTAATCTGAGCCATCGACTGCACACACATTGCTATGAAGGCGCCAGCAGAAGACGAATTTGCATACGTGAATCACAAACATTTCCATTCTCTAAATGTGCTAATAATATATGATGCACAGATTTATTAATGATTCCTTGTCTTCCTCGTGATGAAGAGTAGGCACAAATCTGATATGTATCGAGAGGAAAAAAAGAAGAACATCTTCATCAGACGCTGGATTCGAACCGAGTCCATGCCCGAATGTGTTAAAACATGTTAACGTGTGTTTTACGAGCTGCGCCACTCATGCTGTTGAAGACACAACAAAATTTTTACACCTTTACATTGCACTATTTCTGTTTTAATCCACTCAGTGCGATTTTTGTTATCCGTGTCAGCTAAACTCTCCCCACTCTATTTTTTTCTTTTGTTATTAATTCCTGAGGACAAACTTGCAAATAACACCGTTTTTCTCTGGTCTACCTCCGAAAGCAGCACCTCTAATTCACATTCTGTTCAAAGTTTCTCTTCTTGCTTGCTTTTGCCGTTGCTTTTTCGTTGGGTTTTGCCAAAGTATAGTAATTAGCATATTCATACGGGGGAGGAGTCAGGGAGGGGTTTTGCGCTCATGCACGTGCGCTCAGTTTCACCCTAATTTGAATGTACAAAGAGAATATGCGTGGGATTCGGCGTACGCAGTGTTTCATACATCTGAATTTTTTACTGCATACGCACATTTACAGCTTTGTTCGTATGCAATGTTTTAGTATGATTTCGCACATGAGGCCCCTGATCCTTAGGTTACAATACAACGTAATTTACTAGCAAGTGTGATGTGAAGATTGTGGGTTTGATTCCAAATAAATGCATGAACCATACAGGTCCCACTTTATATTAAGTGCCCTTAATTAATATGTACTTACACAGGAACTAATAGTTTGTTACAATGTACTTATTGTGTAAATACATGTATTTATTGTGTATTTATGCATGATTTAATACCTGTATGTAATTACATCTGTAACTAACTTCTGTAATTACATTTGTAAATACACTGTTGACCATTCCCTACACCTTAACCCACTCTTAAACCTACCCACACCACCAAACCTGTGCATAACCCAACCCCTATCCCAACTCAAGAGCACCACAAGTGTTCTTGTGACACAGTAAGTACATTGCATTTATTTTTTGATGCAACTACATAGTAGTTAAGGACACTTAATATAAAGTGGGACCTGTATATTTATAGTTTAAAAAAAAACTGATTCAATTAAGTGGTGTAAAAAGTGTAAGCACTAACCCCGGTCTCCTCAATGTATCCAGCACAAGCAGCAGATTAAATAATCAGCATTAAAGGGAGTGTTTGAGGAAAGACTGTGAACACAAGCAATGTGGAAGACGGATGATATAAACTAACTGTAATCCTCTTTGGAGACGGGCAGTCTTCCTGTGTGAAGTGCTCACTCCTACACAAAATATCCACTCAACTCGCGATACAAGCGCTTTTGTTCGTTACGGTTTCAAGCAATGAAATTAACAATAAAAGGCAACAGAGCGTTAATGACATCAGAACAAGGCGAAACGACATGATGCATTTCCCATGTGCTCTCAGTCAATTAGTGCATTCAGAAGAGTAGATTTCCCTGTTTCACCAGTGAGTTAACACATTCAACTAACTATCTAACTAACTAACTAACTAACTAACTAACTAACTAACTAACTAACTAACTAACTAACTAACTATCTAACTAACTAACTAACTAACTAACTAACTAACTAACAAGGGGAACTAAGTACAACTTCATACTCCGTCTGGCCCTTATGGCTATATCATAACATGGGATAATCATATTGATGTTGAATGGCGGTGAAGTGGAAGTCTTACATTATTAAATACATTTGTTGTTACAGAAATAGTTTATGTACATTGTATTTAAGAAATTGCTTTGGACGGTTTAGTGTCTTTAAGAAAAGAAACAAATATTGGCAAAAAATAGGCTTTTCGTTACCACTTTTTGAAGAAGCTGTATGAAATTAACTTTCTGAATACACATTCTTTCTAAATATTCCTAATTTACTGACATGCAAATTATTGATTTAGGGAGTATTAAAAATTGTAAACTTGAGAGGAGGTGATGTTTTATATTTCGTACGTACTTGAGGTGAATTTGTTAACCATGGTGTCAATTAAGGGAATACTGTGATGGACATTAAGTGACCTGCTTTAAATTCAAATTCACAAGCTGTCGTGAAGTACATTCACAAGCAAAACATGGACCACATGAAACAACAAAGACACTTTTAAAAGGGATCGTTCACACCGTAATCTCCTATTATTTGGCCTTCATGCCATTTATAAGCAAATAAATATTACATTTTAAAACCTTGATGTCGAATATGTTGAATATGACTTTTTCTTAGCACTTTCACATTATTTTTATGGTGCTTTATGTAAGTTTGCATGAGTCGGTTACACTCCCTTTTATTAAACTAGCTCAAACTGTAAAAAATTGCACTTTTACAAAGTAGCACAAGGTTATGGGTTTGATTCCCAGGAAATGCACAAATCATCTGCCAAATGCATGAATGTAAATGCACCTTTAGGATATTTTTATGGTGCTGTGTATAGTTTTGCATGAGTCAGTTAAACTACTGTAGCTTTTTATGAACTTAAAACTGTAGGACATTGCACTGATAGTGTAACACAAGGTCTTGGGTTCAATTCCCAGTCAATGCACAAATTAATAAATGCATCTAACAAATGCATAAATATACATTTATTATATTTCTAAGGTATGAATCAGTCAAATGAGCTTTTTTTAAAACTTACTGCTCAAATAATAGAGCACTATTTACCACACAAGGTCATGGGTTGGATTCAAATGCACAAAACTTACACACCATCATCATCTGCCAAATGCATGAATGTAAATGCACAGTTAGGATATTCTTATGGTGCTGTGTATAGTTTTGCATGAGTCAGTGAAACTACTGTAGCTTTTTATAAATAGCTCAAAAAATAGGGCATTGCAGTTGTAGCACAAGGTCATAGGTTCGATTCCCAGGGATAGCAATGATATTTATCTAAAACATTTGACAAATGCAGAACTATAAATACTACTTTATGATATTTTTGGGTGCTTTGTATACTTTTTCATGAGTAAGTAAAACTACCGGTGCTTTTTTATGAACTAGTTAAAACAGTAGGACATTGCACTGATAGTGCATCACAAGTTCATGTGTTCGATTCCCAGTCAATGCACAAATTATTAAAAGCATCTGACAAATGCATAAATATGCATTTCTCTTTTTTTATGGAATGAATCAGTCAAATTAGCTTTTTTAAAACTAACTGCTCAAATAATAGAGCACTATTTACCACACAAGGTCATGGGTTCGATTCCCAGGAAATGCACAAAACTTACACACCATCATTTGCCAAATGCATGAATGTAAATGCATCTTTAGGATATTTTATGGTGCTTTGTATATTTTTGGATGAGTCAGTTAAACTACTGTAGCTTTTTATAAACTGACTCAAATAATAGGACATTTTAGTTGTAGCACAAGGTCATGGGTTCGATTCCCAGGGATAGCAATGTATTTTATCAAAGATAAAAACATCTGACAAATGCAGAACTGTAAATGTATCTTTATGACATCTGTATAGTGCTCTGTATAGTCTTGCATGAGTCTGTAAAACTGCAGTAGTTTTTTAGGAACTAATTAAAACATTGGAACATTGCACTAATAGTGTAACACAAGGTCATGGGTTCAACTCCCAGTCAATGCACAAATTAATAAATCTGACAAATGAAAAAATGTATAGTTATGATATTTCTAAGGTTTTAAATTAGTCAAATTAGCTTTTTAAAAATATATAAAGTAAAAGACATCGTCATCTGCCAAATTCATGGACATAGATGCACCTTTAGGATATTTTAAGGGTGCTGTGTATAGTTTTGCATGAGTCAGGCAAACTACTGTACCTTTTATAAAAAAGCACAAATAAAAGGACATTGCACTTTTAGCACAAGGTCATGAGTTCGATTCCCAGGAATCAAAATGAAATTTATCCAAGATAAAAACATGTGACAAATGCAGAACTGCCCATTTATTATATTTTTTTTAGGGTGATTTTATGTAGTTTTGTATGAGTCAGTTAATTTAGCTTTTTTTAAAACCAGTTCAAATAGCAAAGCACTGTATTCACGCAAGGTCATGGGTTCGATTCTCAGGAAATGCACAAATTTAGACATCATCATCTGCCAAATTCATGAACATAAATGCACCTTTAGGACATTGTTATGATGCTTTTGTTTAGTTTTAAATGAGTCAGTTAAACTATCGTAGCTTTTTATAAGCTTGCTCAAATAATAGGACATTGCACTTAGCACATGACACGAGATCATAGGTTCGATTCCCAGGAAATTGAATGAAATTTATCTAAGAGACATAAAGGGATATGACAAATGCATAACTATAAATGCACCTTTAGGATAGTTTTGGTGCTTTTGTGTAGTTTTGTATGAGTCAGTTCATTTAGCTTTTCATACACCAGCTCAGACTGTAGTATATTGCACTAGTAACACAAGAGTTCGACTCCCACGGAATGTAATAATCAAAGAGAGTAAATAACTGTAAATAACTGTAAATGCACCTTTATGATTTTGTTTGTGTAGTTTTTGGTCCTCTTTAGAGCTTGATAGATGCTATAATCTGTCTAGTTATTTTAATATTTTGTGCACAAGGACATAAGTGGTTTGGAATGACATAAAAGTAAGTATAGTTTAAGTGTTATTTTGTGTGAGCGATCCCTTTAAGCCAGACGCAAACATTAACAATGTGTAAATCCATAAGAGTGAACGTGTACTTAAAGACGAAATGCACCACATACAAAGCTTTCCATTGTCTCTCGTCTGTCCTCACATTAGCATCAATCCTTCACAGCCATCAGGCGTCCACCAAACTGACGAATAATCAACTCCTCGACTCCCAGAAGTCATTTCTGGCGCTTCTGAGATCACATACTTCTTCATACTCTGTCATCTTCTTCATACTCGCCTTCTCCCACTCTGCTCATGGAGCTGCGCTTTCCTAAACACAGCAGCTTCCGTATTTTGAAGCTTGATTCCAGCAGCTGGTTGAATCCCATTTCTCATTCATCTCTCCTCGTTTTACTTGTTGCCAGTCCAGCCTCTGTCTGCATATGCACCATCACCGGTGGCCGAATGAGGCGAAGGAGCGCACAAGTCAGAATCCGTGTCCGATTCACCCTCTGCAATGTACGGCCGGACTTTAGTGCACCGCGACACACCACTAAAGTAGGCGTTGTTCAGAAAGTCCAGGTTTTCTTTAGACTGTGAGATGCTGAATCCGCTGAAGGAGCGCTCCAGCTCCTCGTGGTCTACCGAGGGGATGGAGATAGACGTGTCGCTTTCAGCTCCGGCTTGCGCTTGGGAAGCTGGACGTCCGTCTTCAGCCGGTGTCCCACGGGAATGATGATGTCCGCGGGAGCCTCCGCTGTGGCCTCCAGACGAGCGCTCGTTGGCTGGTGGTGGAGGGATGCGCACTAGTGAGGGGTCACCCATTGGAGATGAACCCTGGCCGGCCTCGGGCGCTGTTTGGGGGTGCCAGGAGGTGGAGGGCGGGCAGTGGTGGTTGACGCAGGTGGAAGGCGGAGGGTCGAAGTTCTTCTGGCCGGCGGAGCTGTTGGAGCGGATGATTTTGTTGATGGAGCCGCTCTTCACCATGTGCTCCACCGGACTGTGGTATGGAGGCGCCGGGTCGGGCTCCTTAGAGGCGAAGTACGCGTCCGTCTCAGACTGCGGGATGCCCATACGCTGGATGTAGATGTTCACCAGGAAATCCAGCTTCCTTTCCATTGACATGACCTAAAAACAGAGGAGAATAGCAAATTCTCACAACACATGCAAATACAGAACAACAGAAATGATTGCGCTCTGTGCTCTAGACTGGTTCCTTTAGACTGCTTTAGTGCTCTAGGCTAGTTTTAACAGCAGAGGGAGCTCTAGACTAGTTTTAATAGCAGACGGCGCTCTAGACTAGTTTTTAACAGCAAATGGCGCTCTAGACTAGTTTTAACAGCAGAGGGTGCTCTAGACTGGTTTTATCAGCAGACACCGAGCTAGACTAGTTTTCACAGCAGACGATGCTCTAGGCTAGTTTTAACAACAGACAGTGCTCTAGACTAGTTTTTAACAGCAGATGGCGCTATAGACTAGTTTTAACAGCAGATGGTGCTCTAGGCTGGTTTTAACAACATACGACGCTCTAGACTAGTTTTAACAGCAGATGATGCTCTAGACTAGTTTTAACAGCAGATGGTGCTCAAGACTAGTTTTAACAGCAGATGGTGCTCTGGACTAGTTTTAACAGCAGATGGTGCTCTAGGCTGGGTTTTAACAGCAGAGGGTGCTCTAGACTAGTTTTAACAGCAGAGGGCACTCTAGACTAGTTTTAACAGCAGATGGTGCTCTAGGCTGGGTTTTAACAGCAGACGGCGCTCTAGATTAGTTTTAACAGCAGAGGTCGCACTAGACTAGTTTTAACATCAGAGGGCGCACTAGACTAGTTTTAACAGCAGACGGCGCTCTAGACTAGTTTTAACAGCAGAGGGCGCTCTAGACTAGTTTTAATAGCAGATGCTGCTCTAAGCTGGGTTTTAACAGCAGACGGCGCTTTAGACTAGTTTTAACAGCAGAGGGCGCAATAGACTAGTTTTAACAGCAGAGGGCGCACTAGACTAGTTTTAACAGCAGATGGTGCTCTAGGCTGGTTTTAACAACATACGACGCTCTAGACTAGTTTTAACAGCAGATGATGCTCTAGACTAGTTTTAACAGAAGATGGTGCTCAAGACTAGTTTTAACAGCAGATGGTGCTCTAGACTAGTTTTAACAGCAGATGGTGCTCTAGGCTGGGTTTTAACAGCAAAGGGTGCTCTAGACTAGTTTTAACAGCAGAGGGCACTCTAGACTAGTTTTAACAGCAGATGGTGCTCTAGGCTGGGTTTTAACAGCAGACGGCGCTCTAGATTAGTTTTAACAGCAGAGGTCGCACTAGACTAGTTTTAACATCAGAGGGCGCACTAGACTAGTTTTAACAGCAGACGGCGCTTTAGACTAGTTTTAACAGCAGAGGGCGCACTAGACTAGTTTTAACAGCAGAGGGCACACTAGACTAGTTTTAACAGCAGATGGTGCTCTAGGCTAGTTTTAACAGCAGATGGCGATCTAGACTAGTTTTAACAGCAGAGGGCGTACTAGACTAGTTTTAATAGCAGAGGGCGCACTAGACTAGTTTTAACAGCAGATGGCGCTCTAGACTAGTTTTAACAGCAGAAGGCGCACTAGACTAGTTTTAATAGCAGAGGGCGCTCTAGACTAGTTTTAACAGCAGAGGGCGCACTAGACTAGTTTTAACAGCAGAGGGTGCTCTAGACTAGTTTTAACAGCAGAGGGCGCACTAGACTATTTTTAATAGCAGAGGGCGCTCTAGACTAGTTTTAACAGCAGAGGGCGCACTAGACTAGTTTTAACAGCAGAGGGCGCACTAGACTATTTTTAATAGCAGAGGGCGCTCTAGACTAGTTTTTAACAGCAGATGGTGCTCTAGACTAGTTTTTAACAGCAGAGGGGGCTCTAGGCTAGTTATAAGCAGTAGATGACGCTCTAGACTAGTTTTTAACAGCAGATGGTGCTCTAGACTAATTTTAAACAACAGATGACATTGTAAGCTGCTTTTTAATAGTAGATTGCATTCTAGAGAAGTTTTTACCATCAGACAGTGCTCTAGACTAGTTTGTTAACAGCAGAGGGTGCTCTAGACTGTTTTTAAACAGCATATGGGTCTTTAGACTAGTTTTTATTAGCAGACGGCGCTCTAGACTAGTTTTAACAGAAAATGGTGCTCTAGACTTTTTTTAACAGCAGATGGCGCTCTATATTAGTTTTTATTAGCAGATGGGGCTCTAGACTAGTTTTTATTTGCAGATGGGGCTCTAGGCTAGTTTTAACAGCAGATGGCGCTCTAAGCTAGTTATTAGCAGGATATGGCGCTCTAAGCTAGTTTGTAACAGCAGATGGCGCTCTAAGCTAGTTTGTAACAGCAGATGGCACTCTAGGCTAGTTACTAGCAGCATATGGCGCTCTAAGCTAGTTTGTAACAGCAGATGGCGCTCTAAGCTAGTTTGTAACAGCAGATGGCGCTCTAGGCTAGTTACTAGCAGCATATGGCGCTCTAAGCTAGTTTGTAACAGCAGATGGCGCTCTAAGCTAGTTTGTAACAGCGGATGGCGCTCTAGGCTAGTTACTTGCAGCATATGGCGCTCTAAGCTAGTTTGTAACAGCAGATGGCACTCTAGGCTAGTTATTAGCAGCAGACGGCGCTCTAAGCATAGTTTTAACAGCAGACAGCGCTCTAGGCTAATTTTAACAGCAGACGGCGCTCTAGGCTAGTTTTAACAGCAGACGGTGCTCTAGGCTAGGCTTTTAAACCCTACACTTAGATGCTGACAAGAAAGAGTGATTGTGTGTTTGAATAAGTAATGAAAGTTGGCTTTTGTCACAAAATTACTATAAACATCTTGTAATCTGCTTAAACTTTGAATTAAATCTTTAATTATTATTATCTTGGGTTTAAGTGTTATGCGTATGAGCTTTTCTCCACAGCTCTTTGCCATTTGTAAGTCTCTCACCTGTTTCTCCACTTTCCCGAGTCGTCCCATCATGCTGGGATCCTCTGGCAGTTCTCCATCCGTGGTTCCTTTAGGACGGTCCTTGTCTGTAATTGGAGCCCCTCGACCGACAATCTGATCCACTCTAACAGTGAATTAAAGACACAAACATGTAAAGCAAACACATCAGATGCATCTGTGTTTTTGCTCAAGTCTGTTTCAGCAGAAAATATGGCTATCATTGTGCATTAAACATGGACAAACACGCCATTTCTTATCCTAGGTACAATCCTTTTTTTGTTTTGTATTTTACAGTTGCAAATAATGAATATATTTTAGTGCTGGGAAAGATTAATCATGATTATTCACATCTAAAACAACAGTTTGTTTTGACATAACATACATGTGTGTATTTAAAGTGTATTTAAATGTATTTAAATACACTAACCGGCCACTATATTAGGTACACCTGCACAACTGCTTATTAACGCAAACTTCAAATCAGCCAATCACATGGCAGCAACTCAATGTATTTAGGCAAAACGATCTGCTGCAGTTCAAAGCAAGCTTCAGAATGGGGGGGGGGGGGGGGGGGGTGGGGGGGAATTTAAGTGACTTTGAATGTGGCATGGTTGTCATACCTGCCAGTTTTTCCTAGGAGTCGCCTGTATTTCAGACCCATCTCACCCTCCTGTTTTGTTATTTCTGCCGGAAAACTCACGTAATTTCACCTACTCCCTCCGCCATCCTATCTCTGACAAATGTTGGCAGGTATGATGGTTGTTGGTGCCAGATGGGCTGGTCTGAGTATTTCAGAAACTTCTGATCTACTGGGATTTTCACGCACAATCATCTTTTACAAAAGGCAAAAGGGGGTCCAACCTGGTACTAGTTAGGTGTACCTAATAAAGTGGCCAGTGAGTGTATATGTACACATGATACACGAAAATATAGAAACAAAGCTCCACATAGATAATTAAATGTATATGTAATTTGTTTCATAGATATATATTTAATATCTAAACATAAATAAACATTTTCTCAAATATATGCATGCATGTGTGTATTTATATGCACAAAATAAATATCCACAGCATACACACATATTTTTTATGTCAAAACAAACTTTAATTTTGAAGCAATTAATTAATCTTTGCCCAGCACTAAAATATTTTAAATTGCATTAAACTGTTTTCATTGCATGTTTATTAAATGACATCTTGCCACCAAAAGTTACTATAATAACCATGTCTTTTTTTCTTAAAGGGACAGTTCACCCAAAAATGAACATTTCCTCACACTTAAGTGGCTGCAAAATTTAATGAGTTTCTTTCTTCTGTTGAACACAAAACAAGAAAAAGCAGTCATTGACATCCATGGTAAAATCAAAAATACTATGGAAGTCAATGGCTGTCTTATTTTTAATTCAACAGAAGAAAGAAATGGAGAATAAGTAAACGATGGCAGAGTTTAATTTTTGGGTGAACTGTCCCTTTAAAGCAGAAAGTATTTTACATGTGCAATAACTGAATGCATGCAGGAGGAGGGGTATGGTAATGATTGGGTGTGTCCACACGCAGACGGACAGAGGTGATTGGACAGAAAGAGTCAGGCCCTCCAGTCGGACGGTTTCTGTTGAGATTTTGCCAGTTTTGAACAATGTGTCAATGTGAAATGATCATCCTCAGCTGCAAATCGCAGTCAAATGCAGTAATGAGCATCGGTTTGACACATTATCCAAAGGTCCGGATGAAGGTCTACACTAGCAGGACTGCGTCTGATTTTAGACACTCGTCTACATATGGATATCACTGAAGCATCAGATGTGTTTAATCATTATATCACATCTAATTTGCTCCTTAATAAGAACCTCTGCATGTGCTCAGCAGAGCCGGTGTGAAGATTAGTTACACCACAGAATATGAACACAAAATAGGCTCATGCTGTATTTTTTCCCCTCACAATTCGGATCTGGAAAACAAAAATCTGATTTCAGCGATAACAAACTGTTATTACATGTTATTACTTATATAATATATAAATGTATAAATACAATTATGGATTCTTGGAATTAAAAAAAAAAAAAAAGATTTAAAGTCTTAAACAACAAGAAGGAGGTAACACTTTACAATAAGGTTCATTAGTTAATGCATTTACTAACATGAGCTAATCATGAACAACACATGTACAGCATTTATTAATCATAATTGAACATTTACTAATGCATTATTAACATCCAAGTGCATGCTTGTTAACATTAGTTAATGCACCATGAGTTAACATGAACTAACAATGAACTACTGTATTTTCGTTAACTAACATGAACAAATACAGTAGTAAATGTATTGTTCATTGTTTGTTTATCTTAGTAAATGCATTAATTAACATTAACTAATGAACCTTATTGTAAAGTGTGACCAAGAAGAATTATATGATAACATTGTGAGATGTAATATTTACAATTTTTTGAAAACGTCACAATTATATGACAAATGCAAAATTCTGAAAATGAAGTTACACTTGTGAGATGTAAACTGGACATTTTAGAAAGCCAGAATTTTAACATATAAGCAGGGCCAGACGGAATCTGCGGACAATTTTTGCTATTTCTGCAGAGAATTTTGGTAAAAATCTGCAGATTTCTGCGGAATTATTTTGGGAGTATCCAGCGGAGTATCATAACTTACACTTTAATATATTAAATAAAAAGTAATAAATTACTGAATTAAAACTGAATAAATTCAGATTTACACATTTACTCAAGTAAATAAACAGAATTAATAATGGGCTAAAAAAAACTGCAGAAATCTGCGGAATTCTGCGGAAAATCTGCGGAATTCTACGCTCGCAGATTCCGTGTGGGCCTACATATAAGCTAAATAATAAGATGACGAAAAGTCTGAATTGCGAGACCTAAACTACAAAATAAGTAAAAACGGCAAACTCTGTTATACATTTCGAATTAGTTCAGATTAAGAGAAGTTAATTTGAAGAACAATTGAATTGAGACAAACTTCGTCAGAATTGTAAGTTAATACAATGTTAATGTAAGCTAGTAAACTTATTTTTAATTTAAAAAGTCAGAATTACAAAACACAAAATCTAAATGTTAAGAAAAAAGGTTTAAAGTGAATTGCGAGGCCTAAAGTTAAAAATTGAGAGACGTGAACTTTAAATGTGAAATTGTTACAAATAAGCCAGAATGTCGAACTTAAGATTTTTATAAGATTTGTTCAAATAAAGAAAATTAAGAAAAAAAAGACAAACTTCAAGTCACCATTGTAAGATGTAAACTACATTTTTTAAAAATGAAAAAGTCAGAATTACAAAATGCAAACCCAAAATGTTAAGAAAAAAAAGAATCTAAAGTGATTTTAGAGGCCTAAATTAAAACATTCTAGTGAGAATTAAGAGATGTGGACTTGTAAATTATTACAAATAAGTACAAATGGCAAACTTAAGATTTTTATACACTTAGAATTTGTTCAAATTAAGAGAAATTAAGAAAAAAATTACAAAGTCAAACTTTAGGTCAGAAATATAAGTTTTAAACTTTTTTTTTTTTAATAAAAAGTCAAAATGTTAGATATTGAAGCATATGAAGTATTTAAAGTTAGATTAAAATTACGGTTATTTCTTATTCATTCATTCATTTTCCTTCAGCTTAGTCCCTTTATTAATCAGGGGTCGCCACAGTGGAATGAACTGCCAATAATTTCAGCATATGTTTTACACACCCATACACACACACTCATACACTACGGGCAATTTAGTTTAATCAATTCCCCCATAGTGCATGTGTTTGGACTGTGGGGGAAACCAGAGCACCCTGGAGGAAACCCACGCCAACAAGGAGAGAACATGCAAACTCCACACAGAAATGCCAACTGACCCATGGACCTTCTTGCTGTGAGCCCACAGTGCTAAGCACTGGGCCACCATGTTGCCAAATTGACGTTAAACTGTAATAAATAAGTCAGAACAGCAAACTTACCGTTTTCACACAAAAAAAGTCAGAATTGTAAGGCTAACTAAAAATATTTAATAAAAAATCTGATTTACAAATTGCAAACACAAAATGAAAAAAAGAGTTAGAATTGTGAGAGGTAATTTTTAAAAAGTGAGTAAAACCTCTGACCTGTGAAATGAACAGCAATCAATGTTTTTATTCTGTGGTGAAATCTAGCCTCGATATGTTTGAGGCCAGCCCTGCTGATCCTCTATACAGAGATATAGCTGCGCGTACAAAATAAAAAGGAAATCCTTTTAAAACGTGTGCATGGTTTGGCATGCCTGAAATAAAGCCATGCCGACATGCAGAACGTAAAGAAAGCTCCATCTCCATCATCATCTGCTGCTTCTCGCTGCCGCGACTCTGCATTTCCAAACAGCGGTGCAGGCAAACTACTCCAGTTGTACTTCAGCTACATGACCAGTAACTAATGGGACGTCTGCTTTACTCCTGATCATTCAGTCGCCACAAACCACAGCCGGCAGATCATTTAGACTTATAGTTTATTTGATCAGTTTGTGGAAACCGATGACCTTCAGTTTCAGAGCTGGGCAGGTGACTTATAAATTGTTTTCATTTGCACTGATTGCATGGCAAAATTTGTAGGCAGCAATTCTCGTCGCTAACAGAATCAAACTACTTTTGGATTACATTTAGATTACTCATAACGTCAAAATTATTTGGTGCCACATATATTGAAGTAGAATAAACTTGTGGTATTTTTATACATGTAGAATATTTAAAATGATTCCAATTCAGAGACTTAAGCTCAAAGTTTTTATTAACAAGTCAGAATTGAAAAAAATAACTCAATAATAATAAAAAAAAAGTTAACTTAATTGCGTGATAAGATTAATACAGTTGCTTACAATAACAGAATCGGACTTCTTTTGGAGTACATTTAGGATACTCATACACTACCACCAATTTAGTTGATCAATTCCCCTAAAGTGTATGTGTTTGGACTGTGGAGCACCCGGAGGAAACCCACGCCAACACGGGGAGAACATGCAAACTCCACACAGAAACAGCAACTGGCCCAGCCGGGACTCGAACCAGTGACTTTATTGCTGTGAGGCCACAGTGCTTCACCCGACATTAAAACTGTAATTTGTAAACATAAAATGTTTATCAAAGCGTCAGAATTACAATATTTAAACTCAAAATTTTAAGAAAATAATTGCGTGATAAAATTTGTAGTCAGTAATATAATCTCTTAGATTTCGATAACATAACCGGACTACTTTTGGATTACATTTAGATTACTTTTAATGTCAAAACTAATTTTGTACATTTTAATTTTTAATACATTTAGAACAAATTTGAATAACAAATTTAATTTAAAAAAGTCAAAATTGAAAAATGTAACATTTTTAAAATTAGGTTAAAATTTGTAAGCTGTAAACATAAAATGTTTATTAAAATGTCAGAATTACAAAATGTAAACTCAGAAATTTAAGGAAAAATATCTGAAATGTAAGAAACTGTTTAGTTTATAATCGTTTACTGATTGCAAATTGTGTGACAAAATTTGTAGTCAGTAATATAGTCGCTTATTATAAAAACATAATCCGACTACTTTTGGATTACATTTAGATTACTTTAAATTTCAAAATTAATTAGGTGCCAGATATATTGAGGACACTTTCCTTGATGAGCCGACAACTTATCCAGCACATTTTACGCAGCGGATGCCCTTCCAGCCACAACCCATCACTGGGAAACACCCATACACTCCCATTCACACACATACACTACAGACAATTTAGCCTATTCAATTCCATTATAGCGCATGTGTTTGGACTGTGGGGGAAACCGGAGCACCCGGAGGAAACCCACGCCAACATAGGGAGAACATGCAAACTCCACACACAAACGTCAACTGACCCAGCCGGGGCTCGAACCAGTGACCTTCTTGCTGTGAGGCGACAGTGCTATCCACTGCGCCACCGCGCTGCCACCCCACAGTTAAAAGATAATCAAAGAATTATACATAATATGTAATCCATAAAAAGTAACTGTTGTCTAAAAAGTAGTTTACTCTAATTACAGTGAATTAAATACAGTGTTTTTGAGCAACACTATAGTTATTTATTGAGTTTATCTGTTGTGGTGATTCTACAGTTGCTATGGTAACACAACAACTATAGTAATATATACAAATGACCAAGTACTGTAGTTTTTTTTAATAACTATGGTATATTATATTATATACACTACATGACAAAAGTCTTGTTGCCTATTCAACAAATATTAACTGGACTTCTGGTTGATCATTTGGTCTCAGAAGTGTAAAGGCCTCTAGATTTTGCTTATTTGAGCTCAATAAAGTATGATCATGTCTTGATTTTGGTTGATTTCATTAGGACAGTGCGGTCTGACTCTGCTCAGACTAAAGTCTCATCACTGAACAGAAATAATGTCCAGTATAGAATATAAAGTCCTGCTGCAGTGGAGACAGAATGAATATTGTGTCTGACTCCATCATGAGCTTGAAGGACTGCATCCATACATCTCTGACATGACTCAAATCACTGATTAATAAAGTCATCTGGAATGAAGAAGAAAGCGTTCAGCAGGACTCCCAGAGTTCATCAAGAGTCTTTGTGTTCATCTTCAACACCTCCTCCTTCATCATGCTCAATAATATTCATTTCTGGTGACTGGGCTGGCCAATACTGGAGCAGCTTGACCTTCTTTGCTTTCAGGAGCTTTGATGTGGAGGCTGAAGTATGAGAAGGAGCGCTATCCTGCTGGAGAATTGTCCCTCTCCTGTGGTTTGTAATGTAATGGGCAGCACAAATGTCTTGATACCTCAGGCTGTTGATGTTGCAGATCTCTCGCACGCCCCCATACTGAATGTAGACCCCAAACCATGACTTCGGCTTCACCAAACTTGACTGATCACTGTGAGAATCTTGAGTCCCATGCATCTTCCAGTAGGTCTTCTGCAGTATTGGTGATGATTGGGATGCAGATCAGCAGATGATTCATCAGGAAAATCCCCCTTCTGACAATCTTTTCCGAATGATCAGCTAGTAGTCCAGTTATTATCTGTTGCTCTTACAACTGGGATCAATGACAAGACTTTTGTCAGGTAGTGCAGTCTGATTACGAGTATTTTAAAAAGTAGTGTACTCTAATTACAATTAATTTTGTTCAGTGTTATTGAACAATATTATAGTTCGTTTATTGAATTTATCTGTTGTGGTGATTTTATAGCTGCTATGGTAACGCAATAACTATAGTAATATAAACAAATGACCCAATACTGTAGTTTTCTACAACTATGGTATATTATACTACAAATACACCAGTTTACTGTAGTAAAAACAAAGAAAATCAATTAATTATAAGTAATATCATGTAATCCATAAAAAGCAACAGTAGTCTGATTCGGCAACCCAGGCTCATTCTGAAAACGTAGTCCCGTGGACGTTTCTGGAGACCGTGAAATACGTCCCGGGAGGTATGTATTTTTCAACCCAGGCTCATTGTGGAAACGTAGCCCTGCGGATGTTTCTGAAGACTGCGAAATACGTCCCGGGAGGTACGTATTCGAGCAGTTTTTGTTTTTGCGAATCCGCGAAAGGCCGCCGTGCGCTTTTTTTTGTGTCTCGGGAGCGTGCGCCGTTCGCGCCCGCGCTGTTCTTGCGTAAAAAGCCGCTGGAGGCCACTGTAGAGCAACCATCCATCCGACTGACTGGCTGAACGACTGAACGATCCACTGGGCGGCCGACCCAGCCGCCCTCCTCCTCCTTCCCTAAACCCAAGTGACAATTTGCAAAAGCCGTCCAGACAAAAAAGCAATAGCCCTCATCCGATTTTGACAGTGTTTTCGGATCTTGCCCAGTCGCGAACTCGTTCGGTTTTATTTTTTGGATTCTGTTTTTCATCTTACCTGATTTCTGGTTCAGCTTCTCCCCGGACTCGATTCCGGTCGTTGCCGTGACCGGCTCCTCCTCCCTCCGGGGCCTCAACTCCGCCGACGTAACGCTGCCACGTAACGCTTCCACACGGAGCGCGAAGAGGAGGAGCGGCATCACACCGTCCCGCAGCGTTCGCTCGATAAAAAACAAAATGCGGCCATACGTACCTCCGGCCACGTAAATCACGGTCTCCAGAAACGTCCGCGGGGCTACATTTTACAGAATGAGCTTGGGTTGGTATTTTTGCAGTTTTTGTTTTCGCGAATCCGCGAGAGGCTGCTGTGTGCGCTTTTTCGTATCTCAAATTTGTCTCGCGTGTGCCATTCGCGCCCGCACTGTTATCGCATAAACCCACCAGAAGCCGGTGTCAACCAATCGTCTGTCTGACTGACTGGCCGGCCGACCAATCCAATCGACTGACCCACCCTCCTCCTTTTCTAAACCCAACCCATTTTATCGATTTGCCCGCCCACCCACTTACTTCTCTAAACCCAACAAACGGTTTACAAAAGCCTTCCAGAAAAAGAAGCCCTTGTTTCATTTTGACCACGTTTTGGATTTGGTCGGTTTTCGGATTTCACCACATTCTCACTCTGTTATTCACTCGTTCATTTTATTTTTTGGATTCTGTTTTTGTTTTACGTGATATCTGGATCCGCTCCTCCCCGGACTCAAACCCTGTCATCATCGTCATCGTGGCCAACTCCTCTCTGCATCTCAAGTCCGCCGACGTACACGACAAGCTAACTGGACAAACTGGTTGCGGCTGGAAAGCCCTCCAAACGGAGGTAAGCGGTCAGTTGGTAGGAGCGAAAATGAACTGTGTCATACCGCCCCGTAGCGTTTGCTTAAAAAATGAAATGCAGCCGTACGTACCTCTGGCTACATAATTTCCGGTCTCCAGAAACTTCCACGAGACTACGTTTTTAGAATGAGCCTGGGTTATGATTAGTGGTATTTAAAAAAAGTAGTTTACTCTAATTTCTAATACTTTTTTTAATGTAATCTGATAATGTAATCCAGATTAGCTGTAATCCTTTGCTACCCAGCTCTACTAGTCATGTAGTCTGAATGCGAGCTCTGGACGGGTCGGGTCTCTATATAACGCAGGCTGGGCGTCCTGACCTAGATGACCACTGGGGCGACTCTTTGCTTCCTTTGGTTGAGCACTTCTTTGGGCGAGGAGTGCTGGGACCCGGAGGACCCAAAATCATATCTAACCTGGCAAAAGCAAATAGAGTAGAGGATACAGCAATGCAGAATGAGCACACAGGACCAGCGCAGACCACCCACAAACAAACAAACACAAACCAGAGGAAATATATTCCGCACATACTTCACTTCACATCGGGCGGCGTTTGAGCAAAGTATGCAATCCGTGTGTTCAGAACATGAGCTGATTTATAAGCAGGAATATATTTGCGTGTGAAAGAAATCATCATGTTTGTTTATTCTTACCGGAGGATTACACTAATTGGAGATGCAACAGTGTTAAGTGTATTACTGTATCTGCACTGAGAAGTGTTGTTTTTTAAGGTGTCATCTTGGGTCAATGATGATGCACTGATGCATTTTCAATGAAACTTTAATTTTAGGACTCTCAAAATTATTATAAATAATTTATTTGTATATAGTGTGATTTTTTATAATACAATTAAGTACAATATTTTAAGTATAATTTAAGTATTTTAATATAAATTAATATAAATAATAAAGTTATATTTTAAGTAATCCCAGATATTTCTAAATCTACTAATTCACAAATTCTTATATTTTTTTATTTTATTTTATTTTTTAAATATTTACCAAATGAAGTTTAACAGAGCAAGGCAATGTTCTTCTGGAGAAAGTCTTATTTGCTTTATTTAGGCTAGAATAAAAGCAGGTTTTATTAAAAAAAAATTTTAAAAATTTTTTAAGGTCAATATTATTAGCCCCTTAAAGCTATATTTTTGTTCGATAGTCTACAGAACAAACCATCATTATACAATAACTTGCTTAATTACCCTAACCTGCCTAGGTAACCTAATTACCATAGTTAAGGTTTTGAATGTCACTTTAAGCTGTATAGAAGTGTCTTGAAGAATATCTAGTCTAATATTATTTACTGTCATCATGACAAAGATAAAATAAATCAGTTATTAGAAATGAGGTATTAAAACTTTTATGATAAGAAATGTGTTGAAAATAATCTGCTCTCCGTTAAAACAAAAATTGGGGGAAAAATCCAACTGTATATATATATATATATATATATATATATATATATATATATATATATATATATATATATATATATATATATATATATTAGATATTATATATGTAGCAGGTGGAAAACCGAAAGGTAAAAAATGTTCGTATGTTCGTTATTTTGTGATTCCACTTGTCATGACCATATTTGGGATTTCCTGTCTCCATGTTGATTTGGGGAGTGCGCGCGCTTTGCTTCTCCCCAGTCTGCACGAGATTCAGCAGCGGTAGGTCACACAAGTGTATGCGGTGACTTAATGAGTGTCATATTTCGTTTAACTAATGAATCCAGATGATGTAATTGTATGGTTGTGATCTACGGCCTGTTTGTAATGTATACACAGAGGCTAGTCGATTATTTCTCATAATTTTTTGTTCTGTTTATTATTTTTCTTTCGTAGTGCCAGTGATTACATCACTACACGCTGTTAGGCTGCACACGTCCTCTTATATATACACACACACACACACACACACACACACACACACACACACACACATATATATATATATATATATATATATATATATATATATATATATATATATATATATATATATATATATATATATATATGTGTGTGTGTGTGTGTAAATAAACTGCTTTTATTCTAGCCGAAATAAAACAAATAAGAGTTGAAGTCAGAATCATTAGCCCCCCTGTTTATTTTTGTTTTTCTCATTTTTGTTTAACGGAGAGAATTCTTTTTCAACACATTTCTTCTATGCATAATAGTTTTAATAACTCATTTCTAATAACTGATTTATTTTATCTTTGCCATGATGACAGTAAACAATATTACACTAGATATTCTTCAAAACACTTCTATACAGCTTAAAGTGACATTTAAAGGCTTCACTAGGTTAATTAGGTTAACTAGGCAGGTTAGGGTAATTATTGTATAACAGGAGTTTGTAAAAAAATTAAAAACTGCTTTTATTCTAGTCGAAATAAAACAAATAAGACTTTCTCCAGAATAAAAAATATTAGAGGAAATACTGTGAAGAATTCCTGAATTTGTTAAACATCATTTGGGAAATAATTGAAAAAGAAAAAAAAATTCAAAGGGGGGGCTAATAAATCTGACTTCAACTCTGTATGTATACATATTAAAGTTATATAAGAGCTATAAACTCAAAAATCTAAAAAGCAAAATAAATCTAAATCATAAAATGTAAACAACAATATTTTTATAATGCATATTTTTTTTTAAATGTGAGAAGAAAACTTATATAATGACATTTATAAAAATGAAATTGTATACAATATTATTATAAATTCATATAAATTATAAAGTTGTATTATAAGCAAACTTAAAATCTAATTTACAAATTCTTGTAAACTCATAATATTACTGCCGAAAAGTATTTAAAAATGTAATGAAATTATTAATAATAAAAATTATGTTTTATTTGGATTTTATCATTTGAAACCCATAACTACACTGATAGTTGTACATAAATAATTAGTCAAACTAAATCTTTTAGCTTTATTAGTATCAATATATATATATATATATATATATATATATATATATATATATATATATATATATATATATGTGTGTGTATGTATATATATATATATATATATATATATATATATATATATATATATATATTTATATATGTACATATATATATATATATATATATATATATATATATACATACACACACATATATATATATATGATACTGCTGATATATACAAAATATTCTAAATGGATTTTAAAGAGGCATCTAAACAAAGGCACACGTCGACACACCCCACATAGAAATCTGTTAAATTTCAATATATGCAAATCATTCATTTTCCTTCAGCTTAGATCTTAATCAGGGGTCGCCACAGCGGAATGAACCGCCAACTATTCTGGCATATGTTTTATACAGCAGATGCTCTTCCAGCTGCAACCCAGTACTGGGAAACACGTATAAATTCCTCTATAGCCCATGTGTTTGGACTGTGGAGGACAACAGAACACCCGGAGGAAACCAACGGCGCCAACACAGGGAGAACATGCAAAGTCCACACAGAAATGCCAACTGACCCAGCCGGGACTCAAACCAGCAACCGTCTTGCTGGGAGGCCACAGAGCTAACCACTGAGCCATCATGCCACCACAATATGGCATTTATTATATGTGAAATTCAAATATTAAATTGTATTTCATATTTGTAGTTTGCTTATAGCGCCATATTTTATATTTCTATGTGGGATGTCATCATGTCCTTTAAAAGTGTGTTTGAGCCAGTGTTTTCCAGGTATGGTGCTGTATATGTGCACATATTGACAGATACGAACATCAAAACAGTGAGAGACGCTGAGAAAACTGATCAAACCATGCAGAACACCACAAACACTGTGTGTGTGTGCATGTATGAGTGTGGCGGTCACTGTGTGCGTGTGTGTGCTCTTGCCTGGACTGCAGGTTTTTAATGCGTGCCAGCATGTCCAGATGTCCGGCTGAATACTGCTCGATCACGTCCATCACGTCATACGGCCGCAGACTTTCCTTAAACTTCCGCTTGGACACCATAAACCTCATGATGCTGCAGGACACACACACACACACATCATCTTCATCGGCTGGGCCATTCTACAGCTTGATTTTCTTTCTCTGAAAGCATCTGAGAGTCTCCTTGGCTGTTTTGGGTCAGTGTCTTGCTGAAATTTCCACCCTGGTTTCATCTTCATCCTCCTGCTAATGTAGATGTTGGACTGAAGCAGCTGATGTTCATTTACACTGAGGAAGGGCAGAGGTTTGCTGAAGAATTACTGAGAGATTTTCAGCTGCTGTCTGGGCTTTCACTGCCGAACTACACCTCCCTTTCTTCATGTGTTCAATACTTTTTCCCTGTGTCATTGTATTATAAATACATTATATTATATTATATTATATTATATTATATTATAATATATTTTATTATATTATATTATTTTATATTATATTATATTATAATATAATATATTTTATTATATTATTTTATATTATATTATATTATATTATATTAATTTATTTTATATTATATTATATTAATTTATTTTATATTATATTATAATATAATATATTTTACTATATTATATTATATTATATTATATTATAACATATTTTACTATATTATATCATATTATAATATATTTTACTATATTATATTATTTTATTTCATATTATATTATATTATATTAAATTATATTATTTTATATTATATTATATTATAATATATTTTACTATATTATATTATATTATATTATATTATATTATTTTATATTATATTATATTATATTATATTATATTATAACATATTTTACTATATTATATTATATTGTAATATATTTTACTATATTATATTATATTATTTTATATTATATTATATTATATTATATTTTATTATATTATATTATATTATATTATATTATTTTATATTATATTATATTATATTATATTTTATTATATTTTATTATATTATATTATAATATATTTTATTAGATTTTATTATGTTATATTATATTATACTATATTATATTATATTATAACATATTATATTATATTACACAAATATCATTATATTTACTTTATTTGTAAACTAATTAGATTTTTTTTTTTTTTTTTTTTTTTTTGCATATTTGGATTTCTTTGGTTGTTATAAACATCTGGGAAAATTTCAAGTCAACAGCACCTTAAAAATATGTTTTCTGAGAAAAATTGTGACGTGTTCAATACTTATTTCCCTTTGCTGCACACAGAAATAAAGGTACAAAATCTGTCACTGGGGCAGTACCTTTTCAAAAGGTTCCCTTTTGTACCTTTTAGTTACTGTGAGGTGCACATTTGTACTTTTTAGGTATTAATATGTACCTTTAAGGACCTGTTAGGAACGAAAAATTAGTTAAAGGTTCTGCCCCAGTGACAGATTGTGTACTTTTATTTCTGAGTGTGTGTGTGTGTGTGTGTGTGTATATATATATATATATTCCAGACTTGATACTGACATTAACTATGTCTGCATATGATAACTTGATTGTAAAATAACTTATTTTGATTGTAATGCAATAATGTATGCCTTTTGTAAAGCTGCTTTGAAGTAATAATTATTGTAAAAAGTGCTATAGAAATACAAAAACTGCCTTCTTTCATCTGAGAAATATCGCTAAGTTATGAAGTATGCTATCCATCTCAGATGCAGAAAAGCTAGTCCATGCTTTTATGACTTCTAGGCTGGATTACTGTAATGCTCTGTTTGCTGGCTGCCCAGCATCCTCTATTAACAAACTTCAGCTAGTACAAAATGCAGCTGCCAGAGTTCTTACCAGGTCTAGAAAATATGATCATATCACCCCAATGTTATCCTCCTTACACTGGCTGCCTGATTATAAAATATTGATTCTTACCTATAAGCTCCTGTTTATCTAACCAACCTTCTGTCTCGCTACAATCCAACTCGCTCTTTAAGATCTCAAAACTTAGAGCTTCTAGTAGTACCTAGAGTAGCAAAGTCTACTAAAGGAGGTCGAGCCTTCTCATTTATGGCTCCTAAACTCTGAAACAGCCTTCCTGATAATGTCCGAGGCTCAGACACACTCTGGCAGTTCAACACTATATTAAAGACCTATCTTTTCAGTAAAGCATACATTCAGTGCATCACATAGCGGTATGATGCATGGGTCTGCTCCACACAACTCGTTTATAAACACTATGAACAGCAGCTGCGCTAAATATTCTCTTTACTCTCTATTTCCACCTGGGGATACTCATCCTGAGGCCCCCAGAGATTATGCAACACCACTGATGCGATTCAAGACCTGTGAAGAGATGATCCCAAAGTTTCCATAATCCTGGACCAGGCCGTATCCTGAGCAGCTGCTGTGGTGATCATGGAGGAGTGGAGAGCATGTGACTGATTCCTGTGATGCTCCGGGGACAAACAAGTTTTCACGGACGTCTTGCATTCTCCAGCCCCCGGCACCTAGACTGCAGCTCTGCACAAAACATCTGGCCAGTGGAGAAATGGACGTGCCCAACTGAGTCTGGTTCCTCTCGAGGTTTTTTAATTGTTCACTTTCGCCAATTGATGAAGTTTTTCCCTCGCCGCTGTCGCCACTGGCTTGTAGTTCAGGATCTGTAGAGCTGCGCATCGATGAATTGCTCCTTAGTGTTTGGACTCTCAGCAGTGAATATTAAACACACTGAACTGAACTTAAACTCTGAAAACTGAACTGACGCTGTTTCAATTCCCTATAATCTTCTATGTGAAGCTGCTTTGACACAATCTACATCGTAAAAGCGCTATACAAATAAAGGTGAATTGAATTGAAAATAAACTTGAGTTGAATCTGCTTGATGAAAATGTGAGAACGTGCTTTCATAATGCTGAATGTAAGAGGTGTTGTGTCCCACATTTTGGACAGACTGAGGAAATGTTTCGTGATGTGGTGTTCATGTGTTATCAATAATATTATGCTGATGTCTGCTGCAGTGATGCTGTAAGTCTGTCCAACGTTGCTTACCACACAGCTCTGATGGTAACTTTGAGTCCTGGTGTTAAATCCTGAGGGACAAACTCACAATGGCAGCTCTTATTGTCATCAACAATGTCTTCTCCGGGAAGGCTGGCTTCTAGAAAAACACACACGGACAGCAGGACTCCAGAGTTAGTGCACAAACCCCTAACCCTGCGCTGAACTCGACTCTGACTCTTAACTAGCTCAATCAAACAGCAGAGGGGACAGAGCGAGCAAACGCAGTTCTGGAAGAAAAGAAAACTCAAAAATGAGAAGCATCTGAGACAACACATCTGCACACTTTAAGACACATTAAACTGCATGAACACCACAGCAATCAAAACTGTAGAAACACAAAACGAACGCATTAAAAAAACATGAAAATGCATAGAATACACTCACCGGCCACTTTATTAGGTACACCTTACTAGTGCCGGGTTGGACCTCTTTTTGTCTCTAGAACTGTTTTAATCCTTCGTGGGGTAGATTCAACAAGCTACTGGAAACATTCCTCAGAGATTTTGCTCCATATTGACATGATAGCATCACACAGTTGCTGCAGATTTGTCAGCTACACATCCATGATGCCAACCATGCTCTATTGGATTGAGCTCTGGTGACTGTGGAGGCCATTTGAGTACAGTGAACTCATTGTCATGTTCAAGAAACCAGTCTGAGATGATTGAGCTTTACGACATGGTGCGTTATCCTGCTGGAAGTAGCCATCAGAAGATGGAGACACTGTGCTCATAAAGGGATGGACATGATCAGTAGCAATACTCAGGTAGGCTGTGGCGTTGATGCTCAATTGGTACTAATGGACCCAAAGAAAATCTCCCCCACACCATTACACCACCACCACCAGCCTGAACCGCTGATACAAGACAGGATGATCCATGCTTTTAATGTGTCAGCAGAAATGGAGACTCATCAGAGCAGCAACGTTTCTCCAATCTTCTATTGTCCAGTTTTGGTGAGTCTGTGTGAATTGTAGCCTCAGTTTCCTGTTCTTAGCTGACAGGAGCGGCACTCGGTGTGGTCTTCTGCTGCTGTAGCCCATCCGCCTCAAGGTTGGACGTGTTGTGTGTTCAGAGATGCTCTTCTGCAGAGCTCGGTTGTAACGAGTGCTTATTTGAGTTACTGTCGCCTTTCTACCAGCTGGAACTAGTCAGGCCATTCTCCTCTAACCTCTGGCATCAGCAAGGCATTTGAACCCTCAGAACTGCCGCTCACTGGATATTTCCTTTGTGTCGGACCATTCTCTGTAAACCCTAGAGATGGTTGTGCGTGAAAATACACGTTCAAAGTCACTTAAATCCCCTTTCTTCCCCATTCTGATGCTCAGTTTGAACTGCAGCAGATCGTCTTGACCATGTCTACATGCCTAAATGCATTGAGTTGCTGCAATGTGATTGGCTGATTAGACATTTGTGCTAACGAGCAGTTGGACGGGTGTACCTAATAAAGTGGCCAGTGAGTGTAGATTATGCACAAAAAACTGATTAAAATTAACAAAATGCATAAAATAGAAGATGCATAAATATGCTGTACAATAAAATACATAAATAATGCACAAAACAATGGATCAAATGCATGATAAATGAATTGAGTTAAATGAACAAAAATATAATAAATGTACACAAATTGATAATAAATTATGTGTATAGAATTAAATGCACAAAAATAGATCCAATGCATAAAAAATTACGATATATAATGATGATATTTGCTCATTTTATTTAATGCAGTGAAATTCGTGTTTAAAAGTGACGTAAAATCGCATGTTTGAGGCTGCAGTAAAGTCACACAGCTGTAAACCATATCATTTAACTCATTCATTCTCCTCAGATTAAAAGTGCACCTTCATTTTGAGGATACTGTGCAACAAATTAATGAACGATAATTAATAAAACAGTTTGACTGAGTTAATAAAGCACTGATGCATCACATGTTCATGACCAAACTCTTTCATCAACAGCATTGACTGACTTCATTGATTTCTTGATCACTGTTGATTGATTAAACTTGAGTGTAAAGCACTTAAAGCCTCTGAACTACATCTGCTCTGCTCTGCTACAGCAGTGGCTCTTAACCAGTTTTACTGTATGCTAAAGTTCAAGCACAACCAAACACGACAGCAAACTAAGACATCAGGCGGATGTCTTATCATCACAACATGATTATCTCTTACTTTTTTGATGTATTTTGATCAATGCTACTGCTTGTGCATTAAACTATACTGTTTTATAAATGCTTAAATATGAATTATAATATATTAAAATGTGTATATGTATTTTATGCATAAAACTGGATTACATTTGAATTTTAAATGGTGTTTCTGCGATGCATTTTGATCTTCTACTTGGATTTGAAAGTGTTTTGCTTTCAATTATTCAAATCAAATTTGTAGCCAGATCCCAATACTTAGGCATAAAATATTATTCAGCGCAATTTCAGTGCATCAGGAATAGATTGATACCTGGATTTAATTTAATAAGCACCCTATATAAAATAAAATAATTTGACAAAATAAATAAACAACATCATGCAACATTTTCTTTTTATAAAACAATGCAATCTTGAACATGCAAAAAAAAAAAAAAAGTCAAAAACACTCGCAATATTGGAAAATATAGTTCAAAATCAAACACAAAGCTCAACATTTAAAGCAGGCAAGATTTTACAGACTGCATATTCCCAGACACAAATCATACATTTAATATACAGTACCAATTTCAAATCATTTATCTATTTTAGAGATGAAAAAAATAAATTCACATGCATTAAACCTGACAAATAGTTTACCTTACACTCTCAGAAATAAAGGTATGCGAGCTTTCACTGAAGCTTACCTTTTCAAAATATTATATTATAGTACCAATATACCAGTATAGTATACACCAGTATACTAACTTGTGTATACCAGTATAGTATACACCAGTATAGTGTATATTAGTACCAAAAAATTTCAAAAGGTTAACATTTGTACTTTTCAGTACTAATATGTACACTTGAGGTATGAATATAGACAGGTCCTATTCAAGACAGGTAAATATCCTAGCCAAAACAAAAAAACAAAACACAACAAAACAATGAAGAATAAACCTAGCAAAACTGAACTAAACACTAAACTTAAACTAAAAACTAAAACAAAACAATGAAGGCTAAACAAAAGTGAACAAAATCTAAGCAAAAAAAATTAACTAAAACAAAATTATGAAGAATAAATAAAACAATTAACATTAAACAAAACATAAATAAAACAAAACCTTTAGGTACAATAGTGTACCTTTTAAAGGTAGCACCCCAGCGACAGCTCTTGTACCTTTATTTCTGAGAGTGTATAGCTACAGAATACTTAAACTATTATTGGAAATTTACTGAACAAATTCTGAAGGAAAAAAAATCTGAATCCCAACAAAGTTTTTTTTATTTTGTTTTAAAAAATTATTTAAAGTTTAAAATAATTATTTATGTCTAAATTGCAATGCGATGCCTTATGGTTGCCGAGTAATGCACATTGATAACAGCACCACCTAGTGTCTAAATACACAGCATTTTTATTACACAGATTCCTAATATCCTCAAAATGTCAGCCAAATTCTTTAATACAGACACATTTAAACTCTCTTTACCCTCATAACTAATGAACTTTCATTAATGATATTATTAAAGATGCGGATGGTGTAAAATAAGCACGCGCATCTTAAATTCTCTATTAAAGTCTCACTTTAAATCCAGGCGGTCCTGAGTGATATGCAGTCATCTAAGAATGGAAAATCTTATATCCTGTAGCTTTAAATGGATAAAATTAATAAACGTTTAACATGCTGGATTAAAGTGAGAGATTTAGTCTGACCCTAGAGCTTCACTTCAGATGAAACCCAATTACAAATCATGAGGAATTAAATATTCAAAACCAATACATTTGAATAAAGCATGTAATATGGTAAATGCGTAACGTAGTATGTACTGTATGTTAAAAGACTTCCAATAAAACATATTTTAGATAAACCAGAAAGCCTAAATAAACTTAAATTTCCAATAAAACCTCCAAATAAAACATATTCCAAACAAAACTAAATTAAACCAAACCAAAATAAAAACAAAACAACAACAAATAAAAGACAGAGAATTTAAACAGTAAAATAAAAAATAAAATTAACAAACCATGTAAATAAATAAATACATTATGTAAATGTACAGCTGACGTCAGAATTATTAGCCCCCCTTTGAATTAAATTTTTATTTTTTTCTATATTTCCCAAATTATGCTTAACATGGTAAGGAAATTTTCACAGCATGTCTGATAATATTTTTTCTTCTGGAGAAAGTCTTGTTTGTTTTATTTCGGCAAGAATAAAAGCAGTTTTTAATTTTTAAAACACCATTTTATTCACCAATTATTAGCCCTTTTAAACTATATATTTATTCTACATAGTCAACAGAACAAACCATGGTTATACATAATACAAGCTGTATAGAAGTGTCTTGAAGAATATCTAGTCTAATATTATTTACTGTCATCATGGCAAAGATAAAATAAATCAGTTATTAGAAATGAGTTATAAAAACTATTATGATTAAAAATGTGTTGAAGAAATCTTCTCTCTGTTAAACAGAAATTGGGGAAAAAATAAACAGGGGCTCTAATAATTGAAGGGGGGCTAATAATTCAACTATCAACTGTATATATAAAATTCAGATATCAACTGTATATATAAAATACAAAAAAGTGAGTGAGCAGACAGGTAAATGTGCTAGTCAAAGTTTTTTTTTTTTTTAATTAAAAAATAAAACATTAAACAAAAAACAAAACAAAAAACAACAAGCAAAACAATGAAGGATAATACAAAACTGAACTAAAAATAAACTGAAACAAAAAACGAAACAAAACTAAAACCTAAAACAAAAAAAATTAAGGCTAAACATAAGTAAACAAAATCTAAGCAAAAAAAAAAAAATAACTAAAACAAAACTATGAAGAATAAATAAAACAATTAATACTAAATATCCTTAAACAAAACAATACGGATTTATAAAACAAAACTTTAAACTAAATTAAAACAAAACAATAAACACTGAACAAAAGTAAACTAGTAAACTAAAAAAACAACAAACTAAACTAAAACATAGAACAAACAAAAAAATACAACGAAAACTAGACTAAACACAACTAAAAACTAAACTAAAGCAACACAATGAAGACTATATAAAACATTCATTTTCTTTTTGGCTTAGTCCCTTTATTAATCCGGGGTCACCACAGCAGATTGAACTGCCAACTTATCCTGCAAGTTTTTACGCAGCAGATGCCCTTCCAGCTGCAACCCATCTCTGGGAAACATCCACACACATACTACGGACAATTTAGTCTACCCAATTCACCTGTACCGCATGTCTTTGGACTGTGGGGGAAACCGGAGCACCCGGAGGAAACCCACGCGAACGCAGGGAGAACATGCAAACTCCACACAGAAACACCAACTGAGCCGAGGCTCGAACCAGCCACCCGGCGACCTTCTTGCTGTGAGGCGACAGCACTACCTACTGCGCCACTGCCTCGCCTACTATATAAAACAATGTATACTAAATAAAACAAAGCTAAAAACTAAATAAACTAAACTAAAACAAAAAACAAACAAAAAATAATAATATAAATGACAAATTACACAAAAAAATCATACAAAAAAACAGACTGAACTAAAAGACTAAACTGAACAAAAGACTAAAGTAAACAAAAATAATACACAAAACAAACAAACTAAAGACACGAGAGACTTAATTTAGAATAGATTAATGGAATAATAGACAACAGGCTTCAAGAAAAAACAAACACAAAAACAACAACAGAAAATGAGAAATACATGAAATGCACCAATGAAAGGCTCTCAGAGAAAGAATGAGTGTGTGTGTGTGTGTGTAATGCAGAGGTGCTGCTGGTCAGATAGACTGAGCTTTAAGATGTAGAGTGGAGCTCCGCTCATCTGACCTGGAGAGTTCCTGTGTCTCAAATCTTCCTCTTGCATCTCAATGAGCACTTTAGCATCAGCATCCAACATAGAAACGGAAAAAAAATCGAGGGGAAAATCATAAACACACACATATGGATTGCAAAGGCCAGCCTTTCCACAAGCTGCCGTCCAGATACTGCTCAAATAGATCGATTAGACATCTACAATTTACAGTAAATGCTCAATAATCTACGCATTCACACTTTGTGGAAAGTCTAACCACACAAGTCTATGCACAAACATCTGAAAAAATTAATCTGGGCAAAGATTAATCGCAGTTAAATGTCATCCAGTATAAATGTTTGCTTTGACATAAGTTTGCATTTGCTCATAATCTACACCACCGGCCACTTTATTAGGTACACCCGTCCAACTGCCCGATAACGCAAATGTCTAATCAGCCAATGATGGCAGCAGCTCAATGCATTTAGGCATGTAGACATGGACAAGACGATCTGCTGCAGTTCAAAGCGAGCATCAGAATGGGGAAGAAAGGGGATTTAAGAGACTTTGAACGTGCCATGGTAATTGGTGCCAGACGGTCTGCTCTGAGTATTTCAGAAACTGCTGATCTACTGGGATTTTCACGCACAACCATCTCTAGGGTTTACAGAGAATGCTCCGACACAATATCCAGTGACCTAGTAAGGTGTACCTAATGAAGTGGCCGGTGAGTGTACCTGTTTATAAATATAGTGTATGCATGTGTGTATTTACGTATACATAATAAATCAATATATATATATATATATATATAGAATACACACACGTATAATATATCAAAACAAACTTTAATTTTGGATAGGATTATTCGCAATTAATCTTTGGCCAGCACTAAAAATTATACTTCAGTGTTTCAACACACACAGCCTAAAGATTCAGGCTAAATATGATTGGTATGATAATGAATTTATGCCATAATATATGTCATGCAATCATATACTGTACTCATACCAATCATAAAGCTATCTGAAACAAATGAGACATTTTTACTAAGACAACAATTAGTTAAGTTCACAATTTGTGCACAAAAACACGCTGACAGCAAAACAGACAGAAATAATTATATTAATCACAATACAGAAATCACATGAAATGGCACAACAGAAAGACGGAATAAGTGTGCTTTCACACCTGTGAATCGATTCAGTTGTTCTGAAACAGAGATTACAGTTGTTACATTGTTGCTCTTTGCTCTTGGAGCGGTTCGCTTTCACACTGCAAAGTTTCTAATCGGACCAAAAGAGCTAAAACAAGTCACGTGTGAGTAAACTCTCCTTGGTCAGAGTGTCAGGGTTTATTTTGCAGCGTCCCGCTCAGCTGTCAGGAGAGGTGGTGGTTTGGTGGTGATTAACAGGGTGCGCGTGCGTGACGTGTCTGAGGAGAGATGCAGTGAGGAGAGGTGAGAGACGATGCCTATTTGAGGACCGGGAGGGAGACGCGAGATTACCGGGAGATCATCACTCGTTTGCGGGCATCCGGAGACTCGCGAAACTTCCCGCCCTACTCATAATTCTCTCTTCATATAGCCGTAAGCCTATTACATATCCATAAAACACTGTGATATAACCGCACTCGGATCAGATCGCTTTCTCACTGCAATCGAACCGCTCCAGGGTTCGTTTCAATCCAGCCGAGACCACCTCATTCAAGCGATCTCGGAGCGATTACTTTGGCGCGGAACAGAGCGCGATTGCCCTGTTCACATATGCCAAACGAACCGCGCTAACTGGGCAAACGAGACACGTTCCGAAACAAAAGTGTAGGTGTGAAAGCACCCTAAGAATCCTGATGTGTGAAACTAGTAGCAGATTACATCTGGACTTTATTCAAAATCAATCCAATTTAAATATTCATGGGTGCAGATAAATCTGAACGATTCAACAACTAAAAAAAAAATCTCAATTCAGCTCAAATCCAGCACTACTGACTAATTATTCAACCAGATTACACTAATGTTTCATCTAAAATGACTCACAGTAGAGGTTGTGCTTCAGGATATTTGATTCTACTTTTAATAAAGTGACATAATAATCAGGATAGTCCTAATATGAGTCGTACCAAAAATCATTCAGACACCAGATATTCATTCATTTTCCTTCGGCTTAGTCTCTGATTTATCAGGGGTCGACATAACGGAATGAACCACCAACTATTCCAGTGTATGTATTACGCAGCGGATGCCCTTCTAGCTGCAACCCAGTACTGGGAAACACCCATACACGCTCATTCACACACTCATACACTACGGCCAATTTAGTTCATCAATTCCCCTGTATCGCATGTGTTTGGACTGGGGGAAACCGGAGCACCGAGAGGAAACCCACACCAACGCGGGGAGAACATGCAAACTCCCCACAGAACCGCCAACTGACCTCGAACCAGCGACCTTCTTGCTGTGAGGCCACAGTGCTAACCACTGAGCCACCGTGCCGCCCCACCAGATATTATTTTTGATAATTGTTGTACTAGTGTGTGCAGGACACTATAGTTTATTACTGTAAGTTAGAGTTCGGGTTATTAAGTCAAATTTAAGTAAACTGACATATTAAAGCTAATAACTATTTATATATTGACTAAGCAGAAAGATCCAGACATTTTGGAAGGAAAATTGAGATCACTTCTGGAGGATCTTATAATGAATAGATAAGAAATAAATGACGACAAGCTATTAAATTATTATAAGACAAAGCAAATCTGAAGTGGAGATACAGTGAAGCAGATTAGGTGTGCCTCGCTTTATATTAACTCAAGGGCCAGGAGTGCATTATTCCCCTTATTATATGGTCTCCTCAGCTAAATCTGGTCTTTTACAACGTCACGGTCTAAACCAGGGGTGTCAAACTCAATTCCTGGAGGGCCGAGGCCCTGCACAGTTTAGTTCCAACCCTGCTCCAACACACTCACCTGTAGGTTTCAAACAAGCCTGAAGGACTCAATTAGTTTGATCAGGTGTGTTTAATTAGGGTTGGAACTAAACTGTGCAGAGCTGCGGCCCTCCAGGAACTGAGTTTGACACCTGTGGTCTAAACTATCATATTTATGCAGATGATATTCAACTTTACTCTGTATGTACACCTACCACATCCACCCAAATGGACAATACCTCTGCTTGTGTGAAGGATAGTTATGATTGGCTCTCCTCAAATTCCCTTAATCTCAACATGGACAAAACTGAGATGATTTTTATTGGCACCCCACCACTTAACAGCAATATTTCCACCAGTTTCTCCTGTGAGATTGCTGGCTCGCAAATTAAAACATCTACTTCTGTAAAAAATTTAGGTGTAATCTTCGACTCCACACTCTCTTTTCATTCATTCATTCATTCATTCATTCATTCATTCATTCATTTTCTTGTCGGCTTAGTCCCTTTATTAATCCGGGGTCGCCACAGTGGAATGAACCGCCAACTTATCCAGCAAGTTTTTTACACAGCGGATGCCCTTCCAGCCACAACCCATCTCTGGGAACTATTGACAATTTAGCCTACCCAATTCACCTGTACCGCATGTCTTTGGACTGTGGGGGAAACCGGAGCACCCGGAGGAAACCCACACGAAGGCAGGGAGAACATGCAAACTCCACACAGAAACGCCAACTGAGCCGAGGCTCGAACCAGCAACCCAGCTACCTTCTTGCTGTTAGGCGACAGCACTACCTACTGCGCCACTGCCTCGCCCACTCTCTTTTCAGTCTCACATTAAATCTGTTACTAAATCTGCATTCTTTCGTTTACGTCGCATTTCCCAACTGCGTCCCTTCATCAGTAGCAAGGATACTGAGACTGTCATCCATGCATTTGTCTCCTCACGCATCGACTACTGTAATGCTCTTATCATTGGTCTGCCTGCCAGTGTAACCCCGCCGATCCTACTCCACCCAACCTGCTCTGAGCTGGTATGAAACCGGCGACCTTCCGCATGGCAGTCGGTAGCTCTAACAAGGAGGCTAAAGACAATGACCTCTAGTGTCTGTCGCTAGAGCACCTTTAGAGGTCAGAGGAGTGAGGTTTACCTGCACAGCACACACTAGCTGGCCTCCGTTACATTCACCCCCCTAAACCTCACTCCCATCCGGGTCACGGCACCAATGTAACCCTGTTGGTCCTACTCCACCCAACCCGCTCCGAGCTGGTATCAAACCGGCGACCTTCCGCATGGGAGTCGGTTGCTCTAACAAGGAGGCTAAAGACCATGACCTCTAGTGTGAGTCGCTAGAGCACCTTTAGAGGTCAGAGGAGTGAGGTTTACCTGCACAGCACACACTAGCTGGCCTCCGTTACACCAGCCTCATCTCCAGATTACAGTATATTTAAAACTCTGCGGCTAGAATACTCACTCATACCAAACGTTCTGCTCACATAACCCTAATCCTGTACGACCTCCATTGGCTCCCAGTTGCATACCGCACTAAATTCAAAACTCTCCTCCTTGCATTTAGATCCCTAAATAGGCTAGCTCCCTCCTATCTCTGCAACATGCTTGTCCCCTACACCCCAACTCGTTCATTACGTTCCGCTGACTCTGGCCTTCTCGCTGTCCCTCGTTACCACCTCTCTTCAATGGGGGGCAGATCATTTAGTGTTATTGCACCCAAACTCTGGAACTCTCTACCACGCTCACTCCGCTCTGCTAATAATATCTCTGAACTCAAATCCTTACTTAAAGGGCCATGAAACCCCCTCGTTTCAGCAGGGTGTTTTCACACCTCTACTTTGGAAAAAGTCTGAAAAGTGGGCGTGTCCAGCTCTGTTTAGAGGGGAGTGTCAGAGGAAGAAAAGAGGCTTGGTGTGGGAGTGTCTATTTGGGCACGCGCTGACTTTCAGAGTCAAAACACACAACCACAGCGGACAATGTGACTGTGTTTACACGGATATCTGTAGTCGAATTATTTGCCAAATTATTAAATGGTGGACTTTAACTGCAGTTTGGCTCTTTCATTCAGGGAATTCATTCATGTCCCTCGTGACAAACGAGATATTTGATTCGAGGAGCTGCTCTAAGCGTGTATTTTTCATGCAATGTTTGATACCGCACGGCGAATGAGAGAAAAAAAAACTCAGCATTTCCCGGAAACTTAGATGCACACGACAGGTAGCTTCAGAAAGCCGCGTGTGTTATTCCGGTCACAAAATCCAACACGAGGTTATCGTTTGGTTGTAACTGTTATTGCTAACATGTTTAAACTCGGTGCAATAGTTTGTTCGATACGAATAAAATACGAACTGAATAAACAAAGAGCACTGGTCGCTCACTTACCAAATCTGTAGAGACAGGACAATCACCAGCAACTAGAGCCGCGTCTTTATTTAGAGGAGACTACAAGCGAATCCGGATCTCAGCGTTTGCAGATGAGAAACAATAATCCTCCTTGGACACGTAAGTTATTGTTGTCGAGCGTCGCGTACACTGTTAATCCACACGTGAGTCTGCTCTCTCACAGAGAGAAAATGAAAACAAAACTGAACTGCAGCAAACTATAAAAGCAACACTTCACGCTTGTTTTGCCAACACAACGTGGCGTCTCTGTCGTCTAAACACTGTGACAGTAATGAATATTAATGAAGTTGCACGATAGAGCGCGCTGATTGGTTTGAACCAAGCCTTACTCATGCATTAATGCAGCACACTGTAAGACGTAATAAGACTCACTCTGGCACAGACGTCCAGTCTGCACGCTGGAATACACGCTATTATGTCATGACCGTGACGCAGCTTCAAAAATTAGTTTCAAACCGGAAGTACGAATTTGCTTGAAATAACGCAAAAACAACCAATTTACACTCTTTAGTGAAATATAGGTGTCCTAATAGTGTTTTTAGCAGTGTGGGACACATATACGACTGTCAAAATCTCAACACATGTGTTTTGGTGTTTCGTGACCCTTTAAGACTCACTTACTTTCTGAATGCTTCACTTCTGATCTGCCAAACTGACCACTTTATCTGATCCCCCTTCACTCTGCTCATTTGTCTCTCAGGTCTTGTTTGTGTAATTCCAGTTTGTTGTATTTGACTTCAGGTATGTTTGTTTATCTTTTTGTCGCATTCCTTGATAAGTGTCCTTGAGCTCCGGAAAGGCGCTATTTAAATAAATATTATTATTATTATTAAATCCACAGTTCAGATGCTGTTTTTGAGACATTTGTCTGTTTTTTAATTAATAATAATAAAAATAATTCCTTACATTTATATAGGGCTTTTCTGGGCAGTCAAAGCGCTTCACACATAGGGGGCGATCTCCTCATCCACCACCAGTGTGCAGCATCCACCTGGAGGACGCGACGACAGCCAGTTTGCACCGGAATGCACACCACACACCAGCTGATTGGTGGAGAGGAGAGTAATGAAGCCAATTATGACATGGGGAGGATTAGGAGACCATGATGGACAGAGGCCAGAGGGCAGATTTTGGCCAGGATGCCGGGGTTAAACCCCTACTCTCTTTTGAAGGACATCCTTTTAACGACCACAGAGAGTCGGGACCTCGGTTTAACGTCAAATCTGAAAGACGGTGCTCACTGAGCAGTATAGAGTCCCCGTCACTATACTGGGGCATTAGGACCCACACAGACCGCAGGTTGGGCGCCCCCTGCTGGCCTCATTAACACCACTTCCGGCAGCAACCTAGCTTTCCCATGTGGTCTCCCATCCAGGTACTGACCAGGCGCAGCCCTGCTTAGCTTCAGTGGGCGACCATGTGAGAGTTGCAGAGAGCTGGCTGCCGGCAATAAGCAATACGTTTTTGTCCTCAAACGTCTCCTGTGTGTAGCTCTAATTTCTTCCACATCCTCTCCAAAGCCTTCTGTTGTGTTTTGATGTGATTTTTGTTTGTCGTATGATATAAAGTCCTGCTGGAACTACTTTATCTGTGTATTTATCTGAAAATAACTGCACACCTCAGAATGCTCATCAGCCAATCAGAATCAAGCATTCAACATCCGTGATAAATGAAGGTGTCTGAATAATGTTTGGTTTGACTGTATGTACATCTGAAACCAGGACTGAAGCGCCGAACAGTATAGAAGCACACATGAGGGTCTGCTTTTTCCCTCACCTTCTGAGTTCTGTCGGGACGCCGCTCCTTTAAATCTGAAGGCTTGTCTGGCGCGGTTGCGGTCTCCGAAACTCAGGCTTTTGGGCACTTTAGATGGACTGTCTTCAATGCTGTTGGCGCTGGGTGAACGGCGTAGCGACTGCTGACCCTGAGGAGAGTTTTTGCCTTTGGTCGCTGAATTCCTCGGGCTGGAGAACACTCGCTCCTTCAGGCTCACCTTCTGACTGTGAAAAGTACAAGTGTTGGACGGTTAGTGGCTTTAAAGACAAAAAGACTCCATCTGAAACTAAACTAAAGCTCTATCTTGCAATATAAACTGTAAAAAACAAATACATAAACCTCAGCCTATATGTTTGTTAAATGTAAAATACATTTATCCAAGTCAAATCCACTAGAGGGCGCTGTCTACATTTTTGTGAATCTGAAATATGTTACTTAGGGTGAGTTTTGTTGGAAATGTCTGCGTTTTGTTGTACGATTTAAATGACACATCCACTAGAGGGTGCTATTTATATTTTTTGACTCTGAAGTACATTATTTAGGGTATGTTTTGTTGCACATTTCAGATGACAAATCCACTAGAGGGTGCTGTTTACATTGTAGTAAATCTGAAATACATTACTTAGGTTACTTTTTGTGTTTAAAATAAAAATCCACTAGAGGGTGCTGTATACATTTTTGTGAATCTAAAATACTTTGCTCTATATACATTTGTTGCACATTTCTGATGAAAAATCCACTAGAGGGCACTGTCTACATTTTAATGACTATGAAATACTTTACTTAGGGTGCATTTTGTTGTACGAGGGCGCTGTCTACATTTTTAAATACGTAAATACGTTGCACTGGGTACATTAATTGCACATTTCAGATGACAAATCCACTAGAGGGTATTGTCTACACTTTAGAGAATTAAAAAAAATAAAAATAATTATGCCACATTTTGGTGTGTTTCAAATGACAAATCTACTAGAGGGCACTGTCTACATTTCTGTGAATCTAAAATGCATTACTTAAGTTACATTTTGATGTACGCTTCAGATGACAAATCCACTAGAGGGCGCTGTCTACATTTTGTGAATTTTAAATATGTTGCACCTGGTACATTTTGTTGCACATTTCCGATGACAAATCCACAAGAGGGCGCTGCCTTTTATGTAGTTTTGCAAATCTAAAATACGTTTCATATAGTACATTAATGTTATATAGTTAATTTGTTTTGCTTACCATAACATCAATTATATACATACAACAAAAATATTTAGGTCTGTTTAAAAAAGTTGTGCACCTGAATTGCACATAAAATATACCCAGCTTTATATAAACTAATAAACTTAATGTGATGGGAATGTAATTGCGGGTCAATAAATGAATATTACATGCAGGATTGATGCACTGATAAAATAATCATGTTTCATAATGCATTTATTCAAATTAGTCATTAGAATACATCAAAGGTATATATGAAATTAAAACAAATTCAATATATATTAATGGTAATACATAAATGTAGTGACTGCATTTAAATCACAGAATCTGACCTCTTTATTATGCATGACGGACTCAATAAATGATATTAAGATTATTAGTTAAAAACTTTGTAAAAACTTTGTAATACAGATGCAATACATAAATCTTAAATGTATGATATCAATTTATTTAGTTTACTGTGCAAAACAGCTACATGAAAATGATCTTGTAATAAGTTTTTTCTTCAAAACGGTTACATAAACTACCATATTGTTCTTCATATGTAACGTCATATTAATTCAATTCACAGTTATTTATGAATGAACTACTATTCTGCACTACATTATGCATATTAATGAATGTTATTATGAAGCGTCTGGCTCTCATCACGACATGTGTTTGAGGGTTTTGCTGACATGTAGGCGGATGTATTGATGTGCATTTGTTTTATTAAACGCTCCACATCTGTCTACACAAACAAGGCCGCAGTAGTACACACATAAGCAGACATGAGTGATGAGCTCATTGATGTCGACATGCATCGCTGGAATGCTAAAATATTTGCTCACAAACAACCCTGAAGCACATCCTGCCTGACCACAGCATGCATGCAAATGAAAACTAAACATTGCAGAAAGAGTATTCATTATTTTGCATTGTTCATGATTTGTACCTTGGTGAAGGCTCCGGTTGGGCTTCCTTCCTGTAAAGTGAACAGAATTATGTTTATAAGAATTGACAGATAACAGTAAACTCCTTTTTTAAACTATATTCCAGTCAGTGCTTGTTAAACTACTTTCAAAAGAGTCTTTTATTAATAATAATGACAATATAACTGTATTTAAATAGTTTTTCTTAATAACTATGTTTGAAAAGGTAATTCATGTCTCAGTGATTTAAGTACTTGATTCAATACTAGCGTTTTTACAATAAAAATATATTAAAATATATTAAAATTATAATTAAAATATTTATTTATTTATTTAATATATTTTAAATGTAATTGATTTTATTTTATCACTTGACGTTAAACAAAACTAATATATATATATATATATATATATATATATATATATATATATATATATATATATATTAGTGCTGTCAAAATTAGTGCGTTAACACAAATGATTAATTTGAAATAAATAAAAAATATAAAATAAAATAAAAAATTATGCACACACACACACACACACACACACACACATATATATATATATATATATAAATATATATATATATATATATATATATATTAGTGCTGTCAAAACTAATGCGTTAACTAGTTAAATGATTGACAGCACTAATATATATATATATATATATATATATATATATATATATATATATATATATGTGTGTGTGTGTGTGTGTGTGTGTGTGTGTGTGTGTGTGTGTGTGTGTGTGTGCATAATTTTTTATTTTATTTTTATTTTATATTTTTATTATTATATTTATATATATATATATATATGATATAAGATAAAAAAGTAAATATGAAATTAATTAATATTTTTATTATCATTTAAATACTTTTATATATTATATAAAAATATATAATTATAATATAAAATAAATATATATATATTTTTTTGATTTTTCAATTAAACAAATAATTAATTAAGCAAATGAAATATATATTTATGATAATGTATTAACTGTGCATTTCGAGCACAGCATCTGACCTCTGTACTTATGCATGTCTGACAAATATGAATCCTATTGAGATTATTAGGTTATGTTAAAACTTTGTAATACAGATAAACAAAAAGCTGAATATATGGTTTGAGCACCTGAAGGAGAGGCCGGATTTACTCTTGAGGTTGCGGAGCAGGTCGAGTTGATTCAGCGGAGGGATGAGTCTAAACAAACAGTAGAAATGTGTTAAAATGCAATGCAGACCAAATGTCTTGCTCTGTTAAAAAAATCACTTGAAAATATTTTTTAAAAAGTCAAAATTTAACAGAAGGGCTGATGATTTTGTGTTTGACTGTAAATGTACCTGTACATGGGCACTGAAATGGTCCTCTCATAATAATCCCATGTTGAATAGAGATCCGTACGATTCAGGTTTGTGGCGTAAAACCTCCAGGCAGCCTGAGAGTTAAGATTACAGGTTAACAAAAAAACAAAAACGTGTTACTTGAAATAAAATAAACCTTACAGGAATTAAATTGAATATATAATAAACTTAAGTAAAAGGAATAAATGAATATATAGAGGAGTAATTTATCAAAACATTTAAATTCATGCAGGTTTAGATTTGTTAAATATGTATGTTTGAAAGATGGGGAAAATGTCTTTATAAAATAAATGGATGGATAAATATTTGCTTTCGAGATTGTGTATTTTTTACAGCTTTATGATGTTTAATGAATACAGTTTGATCTGACATACATTTTGCATTAATATACTTTAGATGGATGCATGCATGTGTAAAGTAGGTGATCAAATTATTAGTATAATAATAAACACCTGCAGTTGTTTGTAAATGCTTAAAAAATGAATAAAAATAAATGAATACAACTAAATTAAATTAAATTCAATTAATAAAAACAATATTCAATAAAATTTAAATAAAAAACTAAAATTAAATTAAATTAAACAAAAAAAAAACTAAATTAAATGATATATTATTAAATGAAGCAATTTTTTTTAAACTAAATAAATAAATTAATAATATACAAAAAAGAAAACATAAAACAATTTTAATATAATAAAATATTCATGAGGTTATCATTAAAAAAGTGAGAAAAATGACAGATATATATAATCCATTATGACCTGAGAATCTGCTGTATTTATGTGTGTTTTACCTGGATGAGTCCTGCTGCAGGATTTCTCCGTTTCTCAAAGTGTTTCTGCCGATGCTGTTCCTGAACTTTTAAGGCAAACCCAGAACCCAGAATTCCCTGCAGAGCATTGCACATCCTGGTTAACAATAACCGGACCTACTTTTTTTTTTTTTTCAAGAAACTGAGCCGTTTCGTCTATTATCCGGCACTACGGAGTACAGCCATGACTTGACACATCCTGAAATAATCTCTGCATACAGTTGAAGTCAGAATTATCCGCAGATTTTTCAACACATTTCTCATTCAGTTTTAATAACTCATTTCTAATATCTGATTTCTTTTATCTTTGTCATGATGACAGCACATAAAAATAGACTAGATATTCTTCAAGACAATAGTATTCAGCTTAAATTGGAATTTAAAAGCTTTACTAGGGTAATAAGGGTAAAGTTAGGGTAATTAGGCAAGTCATTGTATAACAGTGGTTTGTTCTGGAGACAATCCAAAACTAATATCGCTTAAGGGGGCTAATAATATTGACCTTAAAATGGGTTTAACAATTTTTAAAAACTGCTTTTATTCTAGCCGAAATAAAACAAATAAGACTTTCTCCAGAAGAAAAAAATATTATAGGAAATACTGTGAAAATCCTGAATCTGTTCAACATTATTTGGGAAATATTTGACAATAATTTTTTTTTTACAAGAGCGCTAATAATTTTAACTTCAACTGTGCATTCTGCATTCATATGCTCAGTATGGATGAATACATGTGTAAAGTAGGCGATTATTGTTATAATAATAATAATAATAATATTAATTAAAAAAATAATAATGATAATATGCTAGTTTTGTTATTTCTGTATGCTTAAAAAAATTTGATTATTTAAAAACAATGCATATTTTAGTTTTAAAGGAATAATTAGGTATTCTCCTCACCGCCGGCAGAGCAAAGAAGGAGACGCCGATGAGTGTGAATGTGGCGGCCAGCAGACGACCATTCCAGGTGATGGGGTATTTATCACCATAGCCGATGGTGGTCAGAGTGATCTGAGGACAGAAAACACAACAGATCCTGATCATTTTACATCATCCATCCATCCATCCATTCATTAATTTGTTTATCCATTCATCCATTTATCCATCCATGCATCCATCCACCCATCTAAATATCTATCCATCCATTAATCCATTAATCCATCCATCCATTCAGTCTATATCTATCAATCCATCCATCTAAATCTATTTCTCCATCCAAATATATTTATCTATAAATCTATCCATATATCTATATAAATTTCCTTCCAACCATTTATCTCTCCATACATACAACTGTATCTATCTATATCTAACTATATCTAAATCTGTCCATCCAACCAACCATCTAAATCCATCCATCCATCTAAATCTATCCATATATCCAAATTTATCCATCCGTTCATACATACATCCAAATCTATCTATCCATCCATCTGTCAAAAATATATCTATCCATCCATCCTAATATTCATCTATCTATATCCAAATATCTACCTAAACTTATCCATTTATCTGAATCTGTCCATCTATCCATCCATCCATCCACCCATCCATCCATCAATGCATCCATCCATCCACCCACCCACCCATCCACCCATCCATCCATTCATCCATCCATCCATAATGTTTCTATCCATGCATCGATCCATCCATTCATCCTTCCACTCATCTAAATCTATCTATCATCAATGTATTCATCCATCCATCCATCCATCCATCCATCCATACATCACTCCATCCATCCATCCATCCATATAAATGTATCTATTCTTCAGTGTATCCATCCATCCATCCCTCCCTCCATCCCCCATCCATCCATCCATCCATCCATCCACCCACCCATCTATCCATCCATCCATCAATGCATCCATCAATCCACCCACCCATCCATCCATCAATGCATCCATCCATTAATGTTGCTATCCATGCATCGATCCATCCATTCATCCTTCCACCCATCTAAATCTATCTATCATCAATGTATTCATCCATCCATCCATCCCTCCATCCCTCCATCCATCCACCCATCCATCCATATAAATGTATCTATTCTTTAGTGTATCCATCCATCCATCCCTGCCTCCATCTCTCCCTCCCTCCCTCCCTCCCTCCCTCCATCCATCCATCCATCCATATTAATCTATCTATCCATCAATGTATCCATCAATGTATCCATCCATCCATTCCTTCATCCATCCATTTATCCATCCATCTAAATCTACCTTTCCATCAATGTATCCATCAATCCATTCATCCCTCCCTCCCTCCCTCCCTCCATCCTTCCATTCAAATCTATCTATCAATGTTTCCATCTATCCATCCATCCATCCTTCCAACCATCTAAATCAATCTATCATCAATATTTTCATCCATCCATCCATCCATCCATCTAATCATTTGTTTATCTATTCATCCATTAATCCATCCATCCATTAAAATTTATCTATTCATCAATGTATCCATTCATCCACCCCCCCTCCCTCCGTCCCTCCCTCTCTCCATACCCCCATCCATATTACTCTATCTATCCATCCATCTATCCATCCATCCATCCTTCCATCCACCCAACTAAATCTATCTTTCCATCATTGTAAACATCCATCCATTTATCCCTCCCTCCATCTATCTATCCATCTAAATCTATCTGTCCATCAATGTTTCCATCCTTATATTCATTCATCTATCTAAATCCGTCCCTCAGTTCATTAATGAATAGTCACTGTTTCCTGCAGTGTGTTTGATTTAATCAGATCTGCTGGCTAAAAGTGAATAAGAGGAATAAAAAAATCCCCAAAACTGCCATTAAATTATGCAAGACCATGAACTCAATCCACACAAGATTCCTCTGTGATCTTTCTGAAATATCATCTCATCAAACTCAACGAGCGATAAACATCCCTGCATAATTAATCATCCACCCTGACGCTCCGGTCCTGCTGTCCTTGAGCTCGTTTCACTGAGTCCCATAGAGAAAACACAGCTCAAAACTGCTGCTTAAATCAACCATAAAATCCAGCTGAAAACACACCTGCAGCACCATGAAGATCCTCAGACAGAACATCTGCTCATATTCACACACACGTCTTCAAGTCACCATGAAATTAAAATGTGATCTTCTTAATTTTATATTAATATAGAAGTGTTCTTGTTACAAACTATGCATCTGTGCACTTCATTATTTTTGTCAAAATTAGTTTTCCATTATAATCTTTTATCAAAACCATAACCTTCCACCCACTAAGGAGTGAAAGAACTTACCAGGCCCCACCAGAGTGCGTCTGCATAGGTCTCAAACATCTCGTTGTCCTCTTTCTCTGCCAAATACACCAGAAACGAGGCCAGGATCAGGCAAAGGAAGCCGATGTACCAGGCGGTGATCAGCTCCTGTCCAGAATACACACGAGCACCAACAGATCAATAGCAGAACCAATAAAACAACAACAACATCAATATCAACAGCAAAATCAACATCACTATCAATTCCATAAACAAAAGCTATATCAACATAAACATTAGTACCTATATTAACATCTATATCAGTATCAATATTAATATCAATGCCAGTAGTATTATCAATATCAAAACCAATATCAGTATCAATACAAATAACACAAAAACTTAACTTTAAAAATCAGTATCGATACCAAAACCAATATCAGTATCAATATTAACATCAATATCAATATCCATATCAATGCCAAATCTAAAATTAATATCAAAATTAATATTAATATCAATATCAAAAACAAAACTTACATAAACATCAGTACCAATATCAATATCAGTATCAATACCCATATTAACATCAATACCAGTATCAGTACCAAAACCAACATCAGTATCAGTATTAACATCAATACCAATATCAGTGCAAAAACCAATATCAGTATCAATACCAAAACCAATATTGGTATCAATATCCATGTTAACATTAATACCAATATCAATATCAGTAGCAATACCAATATCAATATCGGTATCAATATCCATATTAACATCAATACCAAAACCAATATCAGTAGCAATACCAAAACCAAAATCGGTATCGATATCCATATTAACATCAATGCCAATATCAATATCGGTAGCAATACCAAAACCAATATCGGTGTTGATATCCATATTAACATCAATACCAAAACCAATATCAGTAGCAATACCAAAACCAATATCGGTGTTGATATCCATATTAACATCAATACAAATATCAATATCGGTAGCAATACCAAAACCAATATCGGTATCAATATCCATATTAACATCAATACCAAAACCAATATAGGTATCAATATCCATATTAACATCAATACCAAAACCAAAATCAGTATAAATATCCATATTAACATCAATACCAAAACCAATATCGGTATCAATATTCAAATTAACATCAATACCAATATCAATATCGGTAGCAATACCAAAAACAATATTTGTATCAATATCCATATTAACATCAATACCAAAACCAATATCAGTATTAATATCCATATTAACATCAATGCCCAAACCAATATCGGTATCAATATCTATATTAACATCAATACCAATATCAATATAAGTAGCAATACCAAAACCAATATCGGTATCAATATTCATATTAACATCAATACCAAAGCCAATATCAGTATTAATATCCATATTAACATCAATACCAAAACCAATATCGGTATCAATATCCATATTAACATCAATACCAAAACCAATATCGGTATTAATATCCATATTAACATCAAAACCAATATCAATATCGGTAGCAATACCAAAAACAATATCGGTATCAATATCCATAATAACATCATTACCAAAACCAATATCTTTATCAATATCCATATTAACATCAATACCAATATCAATATTAGTAGCAATACCAAAACCAATATCGGTATCAATATCCACATTAACATCATTACCAAAACCAATATCGGTATCAATATCCATATTAACATCATTACCAAAACCAATATCAGTATCAATATCCATATTAACATCAATACCAAAACCAATATCGGTATCAATATCCATATTAACATCATTACCAAAACCAATATCGGTATCAATATCCATATTAACATCATTACCAAAACCAATATCAGTATCAATATCCACATTAACATCATTACCAAAACCAATATCGGTATCAATATCCATATTAACATCATTACCAAAACCAATATCGGTATCAATATCCACATTAACATCATTACCAAAACCAATATCGGTATCAATATCCATATTAACATCATTACCAAAACCAATATCTTTATCAATATCCATATTAACATCAAAACCAATATCAGTATCAGTATCAGTATCAATACCAAAACCAATATCGGTATCAATATCCATATTAACATTAATACCAAAACCAATATCGGTATCCATATCCATATTAACATCAAAACCATTATCAGTATCAATATTGATATTAACATCAATACCAATACCAATACCAATATCAGTACCAATACCAATATCAGTATCAGTATCAATGGTTTTATTTAAGTTGTATTTTATTATTATGTAAATTGTACATACACAACTGAAAGTGTTAGAAAAAGAGATTAAAATGTACACAAGTGATTTCTAAGTCTAAAAATAGAAAAGCAATTAAGCACTGAATATATGCTCCTCTAACATTTTTGCATAAAATGTTCCAATGCATGTATTTTCAGTGCTAAAAGGGCATTTAGTATGTAATGTATAATATATGTGTGTGTAAACTGATAATTTTGTACTCGCTCCTTTTTTATTCTTATTTTCTTTACTTTGATGTCCTTATCTTATTTAATCCTCCTTGTTAAGAGATGTGCAGTCATTTTGTTGCATGTTGAAACTGTACATGCTGGCTCTTGTTAACAAAACAAACAAAACAAAACAAAACAAAACAAAAAAACCCAGAGTGAATCTCTGACACGAGTCAAAGAAACCCGTCTTGACAGTTTGAGCTCGGTCAGCTTGCGTGTGTGTGTGTGTGTGTTTCTGCAAATGCACTTTCCTGTAGACGTAAGAAATGGGACACCACTTTAACACACGCAGACGTTACGCCACTGCGACTCTTTTTAGATGGAGAAAACGCACAGTCAGCACATTCACTCACTTTCTTGCCCTTGAAGGAGACTCAACCTCAATGAATGACAAGATTTACTGCGGTCTGATCCACTTTCCTGATTCATCTGGTCATGAGCTGACTGTCTATATTTAGCGGTCTATACGAGCAAAAATACATGAAATAACAATATCACTATTAACTAGACTGCACAAACTGACTTTGCAATACTTTTTCTGTGGTCTATAAATATATACATAGAGTTGATGTATATCAACTGTTTGTGATTATCAAGTGCTGCTTTAGGTACTATTAATTGGTTCAGGTGTGTTTGATCAGGGTTGGGACTGAATTCTGCAGGAAGGTAGCTCTCCAGGAACAGGGTTGGTGACCCCTGGTTTAATGTTTTAGTAGCTGTGAAATAACTGAAACTTGCCGGAACTACTTTAGCTGTGCTTTTATCTGAGGAGAAATGCATCAGCCAATCAGAATCAAGCATTGAAAAGCCCCCAGAGTATAATTAAAATCACCGTTTTCAGGAAAAGAAAATGTACCTTAGATTTTTTTGTCTTGTTTCAAGACCAAATATGAAATATTCTTAAATCAAGAAGCATTTTCTAGACCAGCAAAACACATGGCCCTGTTAAAAAAAATAATATGCTCAAATTAATTGAGTGTTTCCATAAAACAAGCAAAATAATCTTGTTTTTCTTTTAACATAAGGGCTCTATTTTGACGGTCCATGCGCAGAGCGCAAAACGCAGGGCGCAAACGCTTTCAGGGCATGTCAGGACGCGTTTTTGCTAATTTAAGGACGGGAAATCTGCTTTGCGCTGTGGCGCATGATCTAAAAGGGTTGAGTTTATTTTCTTAATGAGTTATAGGTGTGTTTTGAGAATAAACCAATCAGAGTCTCATCCCCCATTCCCTTTAAGAGCCAGCTGCGTCATGTCAAGAGCGCATTCACTATTTACAGGACGTAAAGTAAGTCTAAGTGGAAAAACTGAGCATTTCACAAGCAAACAGTTCACAGTTAACAGAAAACTGTTAAACAGAGCATCTACTGTGTGAGAATGAGAGATAATGGATCACTTTCACTTTCGCTCTTGGATAGGGAAACCTTTACACACAGACATCAATTAGCCTATAAATAAATACTTTAGTTTGTTAAGCGCAAATATTCGTTTTAAAACTATTTCTAAATTCAGTTCTAATTTCCAGCAAACGAATAAATGAACAATAATAACAAAGTGTGCTCAAAAACCTGAGTTATATCCTAAAACACATGCTGTGCCCCATATGGTCTAAAACCTGACAGGTGGACAAATCTAAGCTTGTTTTTAATAAAACAAATATAAATATGGATATAATCAATAATACTGCTAATAATAATAACATTATACAAAAGCAAATTGTTATGAATGAACTGAAAAAGCCTCCCGAGATGAAGAAGACATAAAAGCAGTGATTTTTCATATTTATGTTGTCACGGTCGGTGAGGGAAAAAAAAGGAGTGCAGACCCAATTGCAGAAAAATGAAGGAATATTTATTATAAACTACAAATAAAAATAAAAGGCAAAACAAAACTACCCCGAAGGGGAAAACATTAATAAAAAGGCAAAAACAAACTTGACAGGGCTGGCAGGACAAAACAGGACTGGAGACAACAAGACAGAGTAATATTGAAGACGAACTGACAAAGGACTGAAAACATGAGGGGGATTATAAAGCAAAAAAGTAAATTGAAACACAGGTGAACACAATTAACTAAATATGGGTTAACAAGGAGGGTGGGACAAGACAATAGACGGGAGAGCGCATGACACAGAGAGACAATACAAGCCATGCGCTCACATAACACAACACTGAAGCACACGACAAAAGCACGTGACCAATGTAAACACCGAGCCATGTGCTTTGACAAAAGACGCAAGACACGAGCACACGATGAATGAAAACACTCACCGTGCGCTCACATATGCAGCATGCATGCTTCATCCCAGCGCCGACCAAAACCGAAACCAACAAGACTGAGATGCTGGGAATGAAACACCATGCTGCTGACAGACGAAAACACAAACACGAGTACAAGAGCGCACGCGTCTGAGGGACGCAGAGCGCGCGCGCGGCCGCATCAAGCAGGAGCGCGCACACTCTACGTACACCCACGACGGCGCGCGCTCACACAGAGACAGAAACAGGACCAGACATGAGAAGTGTCAGAGCTCTGCCACCAAAACAAGAATTTTCAAGACCAAAGTGGCAGAACCCTGACATATGTAGGCTAGAAAATAATATGTTTTGTAATATTTGAATCCTTTATATTTATATTCTATATCTATTCTTATTATATCCTATATATATCCTTAATATTTACATTTTTTCATATGTAAAGATATTTGCCTATTGCTCTCTTGTGTGTATTAAGCAGTGTGTAAGCGAGGCGCAACTCTGCACTGGAGTTTAGACCGGCTTTGTTTTGGTCTACTGAAAAATCTATTATAGTTTCTCAAAATAGCAACGCGCCAGCGGTCCGCCTCAGAACGCCTTCCTTTTTAGACCAGAACGCCTATGAGTGCACATATGAGCGCTAATGCATTTGCTATTTAAACAGCGTAGCGCAACGCCTCAAAACGACTTGCGCCAAGCTGAAACTACTAAAAGACTACTGCGCCACGCCTTGCGCCACACTGCTCCGGGTGTATGATAGGGCCCAAGATCATTTCAGCATATTATTTATTAAAACATAATAATGCTTGTCTAGAAAATGCATCTTGATTTAAAAATGTGTCGATTTTTTGGATTAGAAACAAGACAAAAAAAACTTGGTAAGAGAAGCCTTTTTTAAGTGTATGAGGTGAAACACTTTCAACTTTGGCTTTTTAACCCCCAGCCAATAATTAAGAGACAATCTGCATGACATTTAATATTCTGCACACGCTGCAGTATTCTGCCAATCCTCCGTCTGTGAGCATGTACAGTGTTTCTGTCTTTCTGGAGTGTTATTGATTGTAAGCCTGCAGCTGAAACTTCATCAGGAAAATCATTAAACTGCAGCCGCTCTGCTCTCTTCAGAACAGGAAAAAAGCCACAGAGAGCCAGAAGAAACGCCACCAGATTGGTTCACTGAGAGCGTTTGACCTCTAGAAATACTCTTTTGCAATGCGCCGGAAATGTTGGGCTTGACAAATGACACTGGACAGAAGAACTGCTCTTCAATATCTGCTCAGCGAAAAGAGCTTCCAGACACACCCAGAACAACAAGAAACCTCTCAAAATCACATGTGGTCTATTTGCAGTGTTTGCTTAGGGCAGCTGCAGTCTGGAAATTGGGTTTGCTGTACAGTTGTTGCATGCATCAGCTGCATGGACTGAGGGCACAGAATAATGTGCAACTAAAAAATTGCTAAATAATAGGTTTGTCTTGTTTCTAGTCTAAATATCTAAAACAATCTTAAATCATGAAGCATTTTCTAGACAAGTAAACTTATTGCCAGAAAAAAAAAGCTTTTTTTTCCTTAAAACAAGTTAAAAGCTGCAGAAGGTGATCTGCCAAAATGTTAACCGTTTAGCATAATATCTCTGAAAACAGAGTCACACCCCTGGCGTCCAAAGCCACGCCTCCTGAAATCACGAACACACACCGTAAAGATGACAGTAGACAACCCACTATATAATGTCATTCGCCAGTTAGAAATAGTGTTGCCAACTATTTTCAATGAAACCGAGCTAAGCACTGACTGAAAAGTCTCTAAATGACGCTAGATTATAAAATAATAATAATAATAATAATTATAATTATTATTATTAGATTATTATTATTATTATTATTATTAGATTATTATTATTATTATTATTATTATTATTATTATTATTACTATTAGATTATTATTATTATTATTATTATTATTATTATTATTAGATTATTATTATTATTATTACTATTAGATTATTATTATTATTATTATTATTATTATTATTATTAGATTATTATTATTATTATTATTATTATTACTATTAGATTATTATTATTATTATTATTAGATTATTATTATTATTACTATTAGATTATTATTATTATTATTATTATTATTAGATTATTATTAGATTATTATTATTATTATTATTATTATTATTATTAGATTATTATTAATATTATTATTATTAGATTATTATTATTATTATTTGATTATTATTATTATTATTATTATTATTATTATTATTAGATTATTATTATTATTATTATTATTATTATTATTATTATTATTATTATTATTAGATTATTATTATTATTATTATTATTATTATTATTAGATTATTATTATTATTATTATTATTATTAGATTATTATTATTATTACTATTAGATTATTATTATTATTATTATTATTATTATTATTAGATTATTATTATTATTATTCGATTATTATTATTATTATTATTATTGTTGTTGTTGTTGTTATTGTTACTATTAGATTATTATTATTATTATTATTATTATTATTATTATTATTAATATTAGATTATTACTATTATTATTATTATTATTATTATTATTATTATTAGATTATTATTATTATTATTATTATTATTATTAGATTATTATTATTATTATTATTATTAGATTATTATTATTATTACTATTAGATTATTATTATTATTATTATTATTAGATTATTATTATTATTATTCGATTATTATTATTATTATTATTGTTGTTGTTGTTGTTGTTGTTATTGTTACTATTAGATTATTATTATTATTATTAGATTATTATTATTATTATTATTACTATTAGATTATTATTATTATTATTATTATTATTAAATTATTATTATTATTATTATTATTATTACTATTAGATTATTATTATTATTATTATTATTATTATTATTATTATTATTATTATTATTAGATTATTATTATTTTTTATTATTATTATTATTATTATTATTATTATTATTATTAGATTATTATTATTATTAGATGGATGAACTGGATGTATTATTAGATAGATAAATGTTATTATAATCGGATGAACATTTTTCAGACTTATGCCTCACCCAGAATATAAAAATAGATAGAAATACATTCAGATCATTTACTTTAATCATTAATATTGGACTGTGGAGAGACTTTCAACCAGAACAACAACACATGTTCCTGAAGACAAGCACCTACTGCAGCTTTAAATAATATCTAAAATAATAGCGATGGTTAGTCAAGCTCACTCACCTGTGTGAGGCACTCTCAGAAATGCACAATGGTTTTGCAAGAGATGATGAGTGATTAAGAAAGCATCTAGTGCAAATGTGCAAAAATAGAGCAAGTGTCTGCTGAAGTAAAAGTAAAAATGACCCATTGTCCCTCTTCCCAACAGAGAAAACCAGCAACAATCGACTATGCATGATTACATGCTGTCATGGCTTTGCAATCAAAAAAAAATGAGTTATAATGAAAATCAATGGGGCAAAAACAGCCACCAACATAACCAAAGGGTAGTCAATCTGAATAATACACAAAGCTTAAGAAAGGGTTTGGTTTAAACGTTCTAAAAAGTGAAAGAGTGTGTTTTCTACAGGTGGTTTGTCAAGCCCACACTCGGTATTGCCTAATAGATTTACAGGAGTGCACTGGAAGGGGTTTTGGCATGTTGATCGTCTTGTTTTACCTTGCTGTGAGCGTAGACGACAGATCCCAGCAGCTTCCAGGTTCCCCCGCGGCGGTCCATGCGGATCATGCGGAGAATCTGGAGGAATCGAAGACTCCTGATGGCGGAGGTGGCGAACACATTCCCCTGCGTACCCGCAGCCAAAACCGAGATGGAGGCGATCAGCACCATGATGTCTGACGAACACAGCAATATAAGCAGAGATTAGCAATATCGGTGTATCAGGATACAAAGAAACAGATATGAAGTCGAGATGGTGGTTCATCTTTAAAGGGTTAGTTCACGCAACAATTATTCCATCGTTTGCTCCCTTCCAAAGACCAACCCAGGCTCATTCTGAAAACATACCGCTGTACAGATTTCTGGAGAGCGCCACATACATCTCAGAAGGCTCGCTTTTTTTGCAGCTTTTGTTTTTGCGGATCCACCAGAGGCCGCTGTGTACGCGTTTCAGATCACAAATTTCTCTTGCGAGTGCCATTTGCGCCTGTTGTTCTCATGTAAATCCACCAGAGGCCACTGTTGACTGACTGAATGACTGACTGACTGACCAATCGCCCTCCTCCTCCCTTAAACCCAACCAATAGTGTTTTCAAAAGCACTGATTGACCCGCCCACCCCCTTACCTAAACCCAACCTACAATTCTCAACAGCAATCCAGAAAATTATAAGCCCTCGTCTGATTTTTACAACGTTTTCAGATTTACCACATTCTCACCCTGTTATTTACTTGTTGGTTTTATTTTTTAGATTTTGGTTTACCTGCTTTCTTGAAGCATTCCTTGCTGGACTAGAACCCCGTCATCATGGTCAACTCCAATTTGCCTCTCAAGTCCGCCGACAAACATGGTGAGCTAACTGGACAAACTGGTGGGAAAGCCGTCCATATAAGCACTCAGGCGGTCCCACTTTATATTAAGTGGCCTTAACTAATATGTACTTACAAAGGAAATAAATGTTTGTTATAATGTACTTATTGTGTAAATACATGTATTTACTGTGTACTTATGCTTGATTAAATACATGTATGTAATTATGGTGGCTTGAAAAGCCAACATACTGTTATCTCACGTAAACTTATTATTATTCTTCTTCTTCTTCTTCTTCTTCTTATTCTTCTGAGACTAATTTTAAAGTGTATCTCCTCCTAAACTTTTCAAGCTTCATACTTCAAACTTTCGTCAAACCTTCAAACTGGTCTGACTCGGGTTGCTATATCTGTTCCAACTGATCCGACTTTCGGTTTTCCGAAAAACGACCCGGAAAATTCCCAAAATTCCCATTGACTTAACATTGGGTCAAACTTTGTGACCTCATAACTCTGCATCAGACTGTCCTACAGACTTCTAACTGGGCTCATTTAACTCAGTCTAGCCAGCAGCCAATAACTGATGACCTTTAAACTTACTAGCCACTCCCTAGCAACCACTTTTGGCACCCTAGCAACTGTCCCATAGACTTCCATTGTAAAAGACTGCCATTGACTTAACATTGGGTCAACCTTTGTGAGCTCATAACTCTGCATCAGACTGTCCTACAGACTAGAGTCAGGCCCCATTCAACTCAGTCTAGTCAGCAGCCAATCACTGATGACCTTTAGACTTACTAGCCACTCCCTAGCAACCACTTATGGCACCCTAGCAACTGTCCCGTAGACTTCCATTCGAAAGACTCTCATTGACTTAACATGGGATCAAACTTTGTGAGCTCATAACTCTGCATCAGACTGTCATACAGACTAATGGCTGAGCTCATTTAACTCAGACAACCAAACTGCCAATAACTGATGAGCTTTTAACTTTCTAGCCACACCCCTAACTACCACATACTGCACCCTAGCAACTGTCCCGTAGACTTCCATTACAAAAGACTCTCATTGACTTAACATGGGATCAAACTTTGTGAGCTCATAACTCTGCATCAGACTGTCATAGAGACTAATGGCTGAGCTCATTTAACTCAGTCTAGCCAGCAGCCAATCACTGATGGCCTTTTAACTTTCTAGCCACACCCCTAACTACCACATACTGCACCCTAGCAACTGTCCTATAGACTGTAATTAGCTGTGCTATTAAATGCTTATAATTCTAACATGCTAATGACATGCCAATCATGCTAGCAACATGCTACTCATATGCTAATCATGCTAATGACATGCTAACTCATACTGGAAACATGCTAATGACATGCTAATTTGTACTTGAATCATGCTAGTAACATGCTAATTCATACTAGACCCATGTTAATAACTGGCCTACATGCATATCTTTGCATAGCAGTGTCCTATTGACTTGGGGGATGGCTCATCTGACTCAGACAACCAATGAGCATATCAATATGATAATAAAGCTCACAAGCCACGCCCCCAAATTGATTCCATAGACTTCCATTAAAATAAGCCAAGATGCGTATCTTTGCAAAGCAGAGTCATAGAGACATGGGGGTTGGTTCATTTGACTAAGACAACCAACCACATTCAAGTTCACTCTGTAACCTCGCCCATAGCAACAAAACAGAGTACCCTAGCAACCATTCATCAACAGCTATATCTCAGCATCAGAACATCGTAGAGACTTGGAGATTGGCTCGTTTGACTCATGCTAGCAAACGGAACTTCCTATATGCTACACATGCTAGCAGTGACTAGCTACATGCTAATATTGACTAGCCAAGTACTGTAACTTGCTAGAAATGCTTACCAAGTATAAATGTTTTATCAAGCATGTATGTGAGGCTTGCCTAGTAACCAACCAGGGTACCCTAGCAACTGCCTAGCAACCACCCAAATTACCCTAGCAACCGCCTAGCAACCACCTAGCAACGGCCTAGTAATGCCTTAGTAAGGGCCTAGCGACCACTCAGGACACCCTAGCAACCGCCTAGCAACGCCTTAGCAACCACTCAGAATACCTTAGCAACCACCTAGCAACACCTTAGCAACCACCTAGCAACCACTTGGGACACCTTAGCAACCGCCTAGTAACACCTTAGCAACCACCTAGCAACCACTCAGAACACCCTAGCAACGCCTTAGCAACCACCTAGCAACCACTCAGGACACCCTAGCAACCACCTAGCAACACCTTAGCAACCACCTAGCAACCACTCAGGACACCCTAGCAACCACCTAGCAACACCTTAGCAACCACCTAGCAACCACTCAGGACACCCTAGCAACCACCTAGCAACGCCTTAGGACACCTTAGCAACCACCTAGCAACACCTTAGCAACCACCTAGCAACCACTCAGAACACCCTAGCAACCACCTAGCAACACCTTAGCAACCACCTAGCAACCGCTTAGGACACCCTAGCAACCGCCTAGCAACACCTTAGCAACCACCTAGCAACACCTTAGCAACCACCTAGCAACCACTTAGGACACCTTAGCAACCACCTAGCAACACCTTAGCAACCACCTAGCAACCACTCAGAACACCCTAGCAACCGCCTAGCAACACCTTAGCAACCACTCAGAACACCCTAGCAACCACCTAGCAACACCTTAGCAACCACCTAGCAACCACTCAGGACACCCTAGCAACCACCTAGTAAGGCCTTAGCAACCAATCAGAATACCCTAGCAACCACCTAGCAACCACTTAGGACACCTTAGCAACCACCTAGCAACACCTTAGCAACCACTCAGAACACCCTAGCAACCACCTAGCAACACCTTAGCAACCACCTAGCAACCACTCAGAATACCCTAGCCACCACCTTGCAACACCTTAGTAACCACTTAGCAACTAGTCAGAACACCTTAGCAACTGCCTAGCACCACCCTAGCAACCACCTAGCAACCACTCAAAACACCCTAGCAACCATCTAGCAACACCTTAGCAACCACCTAGCAACTAGTCAGACCACCTTAGCAACTGCCTTGCACCACCTTAGCAACCACCTAGCAACCACTTTAAACACCCTAACATCCGCCTAGTAAAATGCTAATTCATGCTAGAATCACGCTAACAACATGCTAATTCATGCTAGAATCATGCTAGTAACATGCTAATTCATGCTAGAATCATGCTAACAACATGCTAATTCATGTAAGAATCATGCTACTAACATGCTAAGTCATGCTAGTAATATGTTAACTCAAGCTAAAATCATACTAACATGCTATTTACACTTTAAAACCACTTAAAACTTTCAGATTCGGCTTTTCAAGCCACCATAAAGTTTGTCCTCAAACTTTAATATCTAGTTACATCTGTAATTAACTTTTGTAAATACACTGTTGACCATCCCTTACACCTTAACCCACCCTTAAACCTACCCCCACCACCAAACCTGTCCATAACCCAACCTCTATCCCAACTCAAGAGCACCACAAGTGTTCTCAAATACATTATGAACACAGTAAGTACATTGTAGTTATTTTTTTATGTAAGTGCATAGTAATTAAGGACACTTAATATAAAGTGGGACCACTCAGGCTGCTAGCGTGAAAAGGAGCAGTGTCATACCACGCTTTATCGTTCGTGTTAAAGACTAAATGCAGCCATACGTTACTCTGGCTACATAATTTGCAATCTCCAGAAATGTATGTAGGGTTACGCTTTCAGAATGAGCCTATGTTGGTGGCAGAAAAGGCTTTTGTCTTGTTTTTAGTCCAAATATCAAAAGATTCTTAAACCAGAAGCACTTTCTAGATAAGCAAAATAAAAGCTCTTGTTTTCAGAAATAATATTTGCCAAAAATTGGCAATGGGGAAAGTAAATTTCAAAGCAAAAAACCAAGGTTATTTTCACGTATGATATCTAGACAATGGTTTTGTTGGGGGTGGTAGATTGATGGGTGGTAGATTGAGAGGTTTACAGTTGAGAACTGGGTTACTAACTGTACTACGCACTGGGTTTTGGGCAGCCACTGCGATCAGATACCATACCAAATTTGGTGACCTGGGAGTGTTACATACTTTACCAAAAACCTGAGGACCTGGCTGTGGGGTTGATGAAATTACAGGAGTTTTTTTGGGAAAAAAATAACAAATGTGAGGTTGGCGGGAGATGGTTCTGAAATACAGGAGACTCCCGAGAAAAATGGAAGAATTGGCAGGTATGGTCCTCGTAAAACCACATAAACAAGTAAGCACACACTCTCATCACAGGCACAAACACACACACAACATTTTAATTTTCATGCAAACATTTCTGGTGTAACGGAGGCCAGCTAGCGAAGTGCTGTGCAGGTAACCCTCACTCCTCTGACCTCTAAAGGTGTTCTAGCAACTGCTGCTGAGAGCCATGGTCTTTAGCCTCCTTTTCAGAGCAACCGACTCCCATGCGGAAGGTCGCCGGTTCGATCCCAGCTCTGAGTGGGTTGGGTGGTGTAGAACTGGTGGGATTACATTGGTGTCCTGACCCAGATGGGAGTGAGGTTTAAGGGGGTGAGTTTAACAGAGGCCAGCTAGTAAGCGCTGTGTAGGTAAACATCACTCCTCTGACCTCTGAAAGGTCCTCTAGTGACAGACGCTAGGGGCCATGGTCTTTAGTCTCCTTGTTAGGGCAACCGACTCCCATGCGGAAGGTCGCTAGTTTGATCCCGGGTTGAGTAGTGTAGCATCGGCGGGGATACATTGGTGCCATGACCCAGATGGGAGTGAGGTTTAAGGGGTGAGTGTAACGGAGGCCAGCTTGTGAAATGCTGTGCAGGTAAACCTCACTCCTCTGACCTCTGAAAGGTCCTCTAGCGACAGACGCTAGGGGCCATGGTCTTTAATCTCCTTGTTAGGGCAACAGACTCCCATGCGGAAGGTCGCTGGTTTGATCCCAGCTCGGAGCGGGTTGAGTAGTGTAGCATCGGCGGGGATACATTGGTGCCATGACCCGGATGGGAGTGAGGTTTAAGGGGTGAGTGTAACGGAGGCCAGCTTGTGAAGTGCTGTGTAGGTAAATCTCACTCCTCTGACTTCTGAAAGGTCCTCTAGCGACAGACGCTAGGGGCCATGGTCTTTAATCTCCTTGTTAGGGCAACAGACTCCCATGCGGAAGGTCGCTGATTCGATCCCAGCTCGGAGCGGGTTGGGCGATGTATATAAAACATGGCAGGCGACACGTTGAGTGAATGGTGAAATAAACTAGAGAGACCCAAAGGGTATTTTCTGGTAAATCCTCAACCCACCGATCACACAAAAGGGCTTGCGGGCAAACTTGAGTCTTCCTCTCCATCCTCGATATCGACAGCAGCATCCGGCTGACCAGATCCTCACGATATACTCCACTCCAAACACCACGATCGTCACGATTTCCTACAGACACAAACAGAATCTTTCCTCAGGCCAAATCCAATTAAATAGCTGGTTTCTTATGGTCATGAACAATACAGTATCATTACTCTATTGTCTATGGTTTCTGTAAGCTAAAAGCCTCTTATTTGGAAATAGCTTCATTTGAAATGTTTGTATTTTTATTTCTTATATGTACAGTTAAAACAGTCAAACATGCACATAATGCACATAAGCCATCATGTTTTTATTGCTTATTTTACATTCATTTAAATGCCCTTCTGTCTTCTCATGTTGATATGCATATGTATGGCCATACACCCAAAGAGCTTCACAATCATGAGGGGGCTCTCTCCACATCCCCACCAGTGTGCAGCATCCACTTGGATGATGCGACGGCAGCCACAGGACAAGAGCACCAGTGCACTCACCACACACCAGCTATAGGTGGAGTGAAGAGACAGTGATGGAGCCAATTCAGTGGAAGGGGATGATTAAGAGGCCATAATGGGTAAGGGCCTATTGAGGGACTTTGGCCAGGACACCAGGGTTACACCCCTGCTCTTTCACGAGAAGTGCCATGGGATTTTTAATGACCACAGAAAGTCGGGACCTCGGTTTAACGTCTCATCCGAAAGACGGCGCCCACTGACAGTATAGTGTCCCCTTCACTTTTACTGGGGCATAAGGACTCACATAGACCACAGGTTGAGCGCCCCCTGCTGGCCTCACTAACACCACCTCCAACAGCAACCTAGCTTTCCCATGTGTCCTCCCATCATGTTACTGACCAGGCTCAGCCCTGCTTAGCTTCAGTGAGTAACTGGTCTTGGGCTGCAGGGTGATATGGCTATTGGCAACACTGCATGTACACTGTGCTCCTGTATACTACAAATCATTAGTCACAAAGTTACTAGTTACTGTAATTAGATTACTTAAGGATTACTTTTAATTATTAGGCCATGTAATTACATTTACTAATGCTTATAATAGGCTTGCAACAGTTCAGTAAATTAATTCAGAGAAGAAGAATACTTGTATGTTTATGCTTTATAAATATATTTTGCTGAATAATTGTATTTTTCAAGTGAAGAAGATCACAATTATTAAGACTGAAACTGAAAATGCTTATGAAGAGTTTAATTGATATTGTTTTGTATTGATATTCATAGGGATTAGCCTTATTTCCTTTCAGACATTATGTTTTTTACACAATTAGTCATTCATCCCTGCTGAAAAATCCAGCTTAAACCAGCCTAGGCTGGTTGGCTGGTTTTAGCTGGTTGACCAGCCTGGTTTTAGAGGGGTTTTGGCCATTTCCAGGCTGGTTTCCAGCCATTTCCAGCCTGGTCTTAGCTGGTCAGGCTGGAAAATGACCAGCCAAATCCAGCTAAAACCAGCTTGACCAGCCTAGTTTAAGCTGGATATAGCTGGTTTTGGCTGGACTCCCAGCTTGGCTAGGCTGGTCAAGCTGGTTTTAGCTGGTCATCTCCCAACCTGACCAGCTAAGACCAGGCTGGAAATGGCTAAAACCCCTCTAAAACCAGGCTGGTCGACCAGCTAAAACCAGCCAACCAGACTAGGCTGGTTTAAGCTGGATTTTTCAGCAGGGATTTCTTTCAGTTTTTTATGCAGTAACCTTTAATGTAACAGTACCCTGCACTGCATGTGATCAATAAGCGTATGTTCAATCAATATCTGTAGGATACGTTACCAGGATGTACAGCGCATCTTCAGAGCTCTTCTCATATTCTTTGATGGTAGAGAAAACAGATAAAACCAGGCAGGAGAAAACCAGCAGGAAACTGAAAAGACAAGAGAAAAGCTGGGTTAATGCATTGCATCGACATCTGATTAGTGCATATGAGACTTAATAAAAGCATGTTAATAAAGCAAACACAGCCGATCTGACAGCATAATCTACATGTAAAGCTACAACTGATGGAGACAAAAGGTGAGTTTCTGCACAAACTGTCCTTCAGATGCCACATTAGAGCTGGTAATTGCATTGCTGACAGTGTTTTTCTCACTTCAGTCAGCTTGAGCTCTGCTGCAGCTCCTTCAGTCAGAGTTCTGCTGAGCTAGCCGCTAACGGCGCTAAACCACACACATATGAGCGCTAGCGGGATATCAGAACACAATCTAGCCTTATATAAACACAAAACTGGAACATTTATTGACAGAAACACTCTAGTAGCCTACTCATAACAACACACACTGAGCACACAATATGATGAAGGATGCTAATGTGTATTCATGCCAGCTACTCTAAATAGCAGGTAGCTAACCTTTAGCTAATTCAAGCTGAAAGCTAACCTTTAGAGTAATACCACACGCTAAATGTCAAAAATGGGTTGGTTAATTCAGGCTTCATCCTTTTTTGGTAAATACAAGGTATTACTGTCTAATATTAGAAATCTCAAACATAGCCCTACTGAAAAACCAGCCTAGGATAGTTGGCTGGTTTTAGCTGGTTGACCAGGCTTGTTTAAGAGGGGTTTTGGCCACTTCCAGGCTGGTTTCCAGCCTGGTCTTAGCTGGTCAAGCTAGGAGATGACCAGCTAAAACCAGCATGACCAGCATAGCCAGGCTGGAAGCCCAGCCAAAACCAGCTATTACCAGCTTAAACCAGGCTGTTCAAGCTAGTTTTAGCTGGATTTAGCTGGTCATTTTCCAGCCTGACCAGCTAAGACCAGGCTGGAAATGGCTGGAAACCAGCCTGGAAATGACTAAAACCCCTCTAAAACCAGCCTGGTCGACCAGCTAAAACCAGCCAACCAGCCTAGGCTGGTTTAAACTGGATTTTTCAGCAGGGAGGCGACGGTAAATCACATAGGCCTAAATAAAACCTGGTTTTAGAGGGGTTTTGGCCATTTCCAGGCTGGTTTCAGCCACTATCAGTCTGGTCTTTGCTGGTCAGGCTGGGAGATGACCAGCTGAACCCAGCTTGACCAGCCTAGCTAGGCTGGGAGCCCAGCTAAAACAAGCTATGTCCAGCTTAAACCAGGTGGGGCAAGCTGATTTTAGCTGGTTTTATAGGTCATTTCCCAGCCTGACCAGCTAAGACCAGGTTGGAAATGGCTGTAAACCACCCTGGAAATGGCCAAAATCCCTCTAAAACCAGGGTGGTAGACCACCTAAAACCAGCCAACCATCCTAGGCTGGTTTAAGCTGTTTTTCAGCAGGATATTCATAATTTACCACAATAAATTATACATATAATTGTGCAAATACCCACTATAGCTATGTAAAGCTGTGGAATAATTAAGAGACCAGTTGTCATTATGGGGGATTGTGTGTAGAATGTTGAGGAAATAAATGAATTTATACTGTACATCACATAAGCCTAAATATATCCCTGCTGAAAAATCAACTAAACCTGGTTTTAGAGGGGTTTTGGCCATCTCCAGGCTGGTTTCAGCCACTATCAGCCTGGTCTTTGCTGGTCAGGCTGGGAGATGACCAGCTAAAACCAGCTTGACCAGCCTAGCTAGGCTGGGAGCCCAGCTAAAACAAGCTATGTCCAGCTTAAACCAGGTGGGGCAAGCTGATTTTAGCTGGTTTTATAGGTCATTTCCCAGCCTGACCAGCTAAGACCAGCCTTGAAATGGCCAAAATCCCTCTAAAACCAGGGTGGTCGACCAGCTAAAACCAGCCAACCAGCCTAGGCTGGTTTAAGCTGTTTTTCAGCAGGATATTCATAATTTACCACAATAAATTATACATATTATTGTGCAAATACCCACTATAGCTATATAAAGCTGTGGAATAATTAAGAGACCAGTTGTCATTATGGGGGATTGTGTGTAGAATGTTGAGGAAATAAATGAATTTATACCCTGCTGAAAAATCCAGCTTAAATCAGCCTAGGCTGGTTGGCTGGTTTTAGCTGGTTAACCAGCCTAGTTTTAGAGGGGTTTTGGCCACTTCCAGGCTGGTTTCCAGCCATTTCCAGCCTGGTTTTAGCTGGACAGGCTGGGAGATTACCAGCTAAAACCAGCTTGACCAGTCTGGCCAGGCTGGGAGCCCAGCCAAAACCAGCTATGTCCAGCTTAAACTAGGATGGTCAAGCTAGTTTTAGATAGTTTTAGCTGGTCAATATCCAGCCTGACCAGCTAAGACCAGGCTGGAAATGGCCAAAACCCCTCTAAAACCAGACTTGTCGACCAGCTAAAACAAGCCAACCATTCTAGGCTGGTTTAAGCTAATTTTTCAGCAGGGAATCCAGTTTGGAATAAGGCTGTACCATAAAAAAAAACTGTAGAAAAAGTGAAGCACTATCAATACTTTCCAGATTAAATCACAAGAAAAAAAATATACGTGCACATGTCGTATTTTCTCACCATGTCCACATATTGTAATTATTTAACTAATCTTTAGTCACTAATCCTTTTCCCTGCAGTACAGACTCTTCATCTTTCATCTCAACACGAGTCGGTCAGCTCTACAGCACATGATAACAGAGGATTCTCATCTCCTGGACAAGGTCTGGATGGAGCCAAGGGCATTTAGAGGTTCATGCAGGGGTGAAAAACTCCTCCTCAGACTCAGTGACTGTGATGGATAGCCATGTTGACGGATGATAAACGACACTCTTAATTCTTGATTTGTGTTTCCACAGAAAGTTAATTTGCCCCAGTATAAAGCAGGAGAGCGAGTGTGTGGACAGTAATCCTTCCCAGCGGGCTTGTAAAGTGTAATTGGACTGAACGTATGAGCGCTGGAATAAAACGCTCCGCTGGTCAAGTGTGCAAAAAGCTACAGCTCGACACGTCACAGAGTTTTCTGCTACTTTACATCTAGTTTTACTCCCACAAAAACATCTTTATCAGCATATTCTCCTAATGAATGTCAAGGGGAAACATGAGCTCGGGCTGTTCTGGCTTTAATTAGGATTAATGAGCTGCTGATCAGATGAGAAGAACAAGTCGAGCACATGCAGAAACACAATGAAGAGCAGGGACAGAACGGACAGTGAGTGGCAATTAAAATGTTGTCTGTGTCTTTGCTGTCAGGCTAATTGTTTATTCATTCATTCATTTTCCTTCAGCTAAGACCCTTATTTATCGCAGTGGAAGGAACCGTCAACTATCCCAGCATATGTTTTACACAGCGGATGCAACCCAGTAATGGGAAACGCCCATACACATTCATTCTCACACACACACTCATACACTAAGGACAATTTAGTTCATCAATTCCCCTATAGTGCATGTGTTTGGACTGTGGTGGAAACCTACGCTGACACAGGGAGAACATGCAAACTCCACACAGAAACACGAACCGACCCAGATGGGATTCGAACCAGTGACCTTCTTGCTGTGAGGCCACAGTGCTAACCACTGAGCCACACTGCCCCTTAATATACATCATAACCTCAAACATCGCATGATGTAGGCTTATAGTGACAATAATATTTATACAATATGGTTATTACAATGATATTTATACATGACCAAACTAGTGTGCAACTTAAGCAACTTTTTTTGACAGTTTTGTAGTTCTGCCCAAACAAATATTTGTTGCAGTTTTTAATTGTTTAAGTTCATTTGATTGACAATGTAAAAGCTGTTAGCTACGTTTGATTAGGGTCTCTGACACATTGCTTTTATTATTTATCTTTATTTTATTAATCAATATTAACTGTGTGCGTCAGCAGGCAGTTTTGGTTATGCTCATTATTTTCTAGGCTCCCTCAAAACACACAGGCACCCACATTTCAGTGTGGATCATGATTTTATTTTAATAAGAAATTTTTAAAAAATGTAGTTTTTTAATTTGTCAACTCTCGTTATTTCCTATTTATGGCTTTTGTGCTTTTATAGTATGGGAGTTGGTAAACCTATTCAAGGGCGTGCACAGATTTTCAGTACTTTATTATTATTATTATTATAATTTTCCATATCTGTAATTCCTGTATTTTGGCATTTTTTTGCAGTCCACTTAGAATCCAACATGGAAGTCAATGTTTTCTTTATTGGCATTGATTGTTTTGAAATTCAAATGTCATTAACATGCCTGTGTTTTTATTTCTGTAATAAATATGGCTGTCAAGCCAGGATCTTGATGGTTTGTTGTTGGTATGTTGTTTACATGAAGAAATCTGTGTTACAAGTTAAACAAAAATTCTAATAATGAATTATAATTTGAATTATAACAGTATTTGTCTTGCGTTTACATTAATTTTACACTCGAATAGCCAAAATTACAAGTTTCAGTCTTTTTAAATCGCGATAATTTTTTTTTAAAAGTGCAATTAATTAGTTAATTTTTTAATCGATTGACAGCACTAATACGTTTATATACTGCCAAGCTTCTACACAACTCAATACCGTTCCTGATTTTGACTGTAATGTTATGTGAATCTGCTTTAGAAAGGTAATGATTGTGAAAAGCGCTGTATGCATCCTAAAATGTCAATAAAAGTCACTTTGTTAAACTGTAGAGTTGAATTTTCAACATCAAAAGTCAACAGAGCAGAGATCAACATCCCATAATGCAATTCACCACCGCAAATAAACACTTTGAATCACAAAATAGAGAAACGGTTCATTAAACGATATGTTTTACAGTGTGGGAACCCTGCATACTGTGCCTTATAAATGGTTATTTACTTTCAAAGCATTGCTTTCTACATCTTCAATACTGATATAATACACAAGACGTGACTCAAAAACAACGAAACCTCCTCCGGTCTGTCTCTGCATCTCTAATGTTTGTCTTGAGTGTTGCTTTTGGCCGGTGTTTCTGGATGCAGTCGTGTCTGTCCACTGAATTGGATGACGAGACTGCGGCTCTAATTATAGATTATCGACCCAGAACACAAAACCCACGTCGATTCAGAGAAAGCCATGTCTCTCTTTCAGTCTCAGCGCCAGTGATGGGAATATTTCCCGATCTCCAGCGGATGAAACAGCGCTCATTAAACTCACAGAACAGTGGACATTCAGCCAGAGGAGCATTTCATTCATCTCAATGGGTGGTTTATGCTGGGTAAAACTGATCTGGCTGGTAAACAAGCGCAGATATACTCACTGTACACACTGAAAAAACAATCATGCATTGGATTTACTACATTTATTAAGGTATGGTGGTTGCAAATGTAACGGAGGCCAGCTTGTGAAGTGCTGTGCAGGTAAACCTCACTCCTCTGACCTCTAAAGGTGCTCTAGCGACAATCACTAGGGGCCATGGACTTTAGCGTACTCGGTAGAGCAACCGAGTCCCATGCAAAAGGTTGCTGGTTTGATCCCAGCTCAGAGCGGGTTGGGTGGTGTAGGACCGGCAGAGTTACACAAATAAATTATATGGGCTGAATTTAGACAAACAAACATTGGCGTAGTGGACGGGCCCGCAGGGCACGCAGGGCACGCACTGCAAGGGGGCCCCACGTCGTCGCGATTTTCAATAATTGAAAATCCAGGAACCGCAATAATCAAACTCTTGGGAACAACTGTGGACGGAACCATAGGTCACAGGTCTGTGTTCTCTGAACTCCTCTCAAGCGGTGGACTACTTCATTCTGATTGCTTGCCGCCGAACCGCGTCATAGCCAATGAAGACGCGCCGCTGTTTCTCGCCGCCGGTTCTCATTAAAAAATGAATGACTTCTGGCTACTTTGACGCTCTCGCTGCTTTCGGTTTGTGATCGCTCCTCAGTTTGTGAAGGATTCCCTATACGTTGTCGCTCCACTCCGCCTCCTTTCCCCGCACCTTAATTTGTGACATAGATATATACACTAGATATCGCATAGGGACCCTGAGCATGCGTCTATAGCGCCGCCACATTGGTACAGTGCTCCCAGGACAAATTTGTGCTCCCAGGACAAGTGTTTTTACGTGAAGATGCGGGACTGTAGCGCTGTCTACGGGTGTAGTAACGAGAAAACAAAGAAAACAAAGCACAAAGGCAGAACATTCCATAGGTAGGATTAAGTTTTTGTTCTAAAATTTGTGCTAAACAGGTAGCGTTATTAATGATAATACAGTCACTTACTGCATTCAGCATAAGGCAAAGTAGCTCCAATTCTCACTAAACACTCGGCTTATGCTAGTTTTGTTGAATAAAATCAGCAAACAATGCAAAAGAAATATGACAACGAGATGCTGCGCTGCCAGAAACTTGTATTATTGTCGGCTAGTGAAAGAGTCGTTCATAACGGAGATTCATTCACAAGCGAATCGCTCCCTCCGTCAGTATGAGAAGTGAAAGCAGGAGAGGAGCTGTGTTTCAGGACATGATTAGATCAAGTTTAACAGGGAGGGTGAATAGTACATTTCTGTAAACACAAACACAAGCTTTCAGTCAGGAATGCCCGTGCGGTCACTGATCCATCAATGCAGAAAAGTGATGTAAAATTATAATTTTCATAATTAAAAAAAAAATAAAAATACTAACATCCAGGAAAACTCCCGATCATAGATATATGTGTATATGTGTATATCTCTGGCTCTGCCGCCCCCAAACCCCCCCGACCCCCTTGAAAACTGGGGGCCCCATCGGTGATCCCTGCAGGGGGGCCTCCGCATTTTGCGCTACGCCACTGCAAACAAATTAAATGTAGTAATATTCAACTTAATTAGTTTGTTTAAATTCAGCCCTTTTTAATTGTTTGCAACGACTAACCTTAAAACACACACACACACACGCAATCTTTCTTGCACACACACTATACACTAACCCACACACACAAAGAGACTCCCCTCATGATTGCCAAGCGCTTTGGGTGTATGGTCATACACAATAAATACACTATATAAATACATATTACATTACACACACACACACACACACACACACACAAACAAAACATATACACACACCTACAAACATAAATGTGCGCATACACACACACACACACACACACACACACACACACAATACTCATAATTTACAAATGCACATACATCTCTTTCTGACAGACACTTACAGTACCAACACACATAACACAAGCCCTCCTTCACACGTACACAATATACCGACACAAACACACGTGCAATGACACACATATGCACATTCATTCATTCATTTTCTTGTCGGCTTAGTCCCTTTATTAATCCGGGGTCACCACAGCGGAATGAACCGCCAACTTATCCAGCAAGTTTTTACGCAGAGGATGCCCTTCCAGCCGAAACCCATCTCTTGTAAACATCCACACACACACTCATACACTGAACGGACAATTTAGCCTACCCAATTCACCTGTACCACATGTCTTTGGACTGTGGGGGAAACCGAAGCACCCGGAGGAAACCCACGCGAAGGCAGGGAGAACATGCAAACTCCACACAGAAACACCAACTGAGCCGAGGTTCGAACCAGCGACCCAGCGACCTTCTTGCTGTGAGGCGACAGCACTACCTACTGTGCCACTGACTGACTATGCACACACATACTCATACATAAACGCACATACAATACAAATGCACACACACACACACACACACACACACACACACACACACACACACACACGAACATAAGCCTACAGAATGTATTGTTTCAGCATCTATATCGCAATGTGCGCACACACACACACACACACACACACACACACACACACACACACACACACACACACACACACACACACACACACACACACACTCATTAGCTCCTTCATTAAAGCTCCAGTGTTAATGCTTCTTCTCTAATTGAGTGTGTGAGTGTGGAGGCCTGATGCTCCTGGAGCTCCTGCTCACCTGATTACACTAATTACAGCAGCTTCCAGACTAATGACGGACACACACACACACACACGCGTTCAAACACACACGACGCACAAACACCATACTCATACACAGTGTTGGGTGTCGGTAGTTACAACGAGTTAGTGTAGTTGTTGGGTCATGTCGCTACAGGCACTTACAGCATATTTGCCTTAAATACTGCAGGACAATTCAACACTTCTATGTTAATCAATTCTGAGAAGCAGAATAATATTTGTTATGCAGAATAATTATATTTTTAACTAAAAGTAATGTATCGTTTATCAATGCACAATGCACTGAAAGGGAACAATTAACTGAGAAATTAGTACATGACAATATAAGAATATGGCGAGGCAGTAGGTAGTGCTGTCGCCTCACAGCAAGAAGGTCGCTGGTTCGAGCCTCGGCTCAGTTGGTGTTTCTGTGTGTTTGCATGTTCTCCCTGCCTTCGCGTGGGTTTCCTCCGGGTGCTCCGGTTTCCCCCACAGTTCAAAGACATGCGGTACAGGTGAACTGGGTAGACTAAATTGTCCGTAGTGTGTGAATGTGTGTGTGCAGGGCCGGAGTGGGACTCAATATCAGCCCTGGAGTTTCAAGCCTCAGACCGGCCCACCTCAATTCACGACTGACTATATTAAAATAAGGTCATTTCCAGTTCAGTTTCTAATGACACTATCACGTCTTTTTTGAGAAAACAGCTGCTTTAGAACTTCAAATGTTCAACAACCCTAACAGTATTATAGGTCTTAACAATAAAAATGAAAAAATAATAATAATAAATTACTAAAACGAGGATCGAACCCGGGTCTGCGAGGTCGAAAACTAACATGCTATTCAGTGAACCACAACAGCTGTTCACTGACAATTGACCAAGTTATATCATCATTAACCTGCAGGCTGCAACTTAAGAAAATAGATAGAAAGAGCAGAGTTGCGGTAAAATAATGAATACAAAGGCTGTGGTTAAGTAAATAAATAAATAAATGTAAAAAGTGTGACTGCTGAGAGCAACCGATTCTGGAGCTAGGGATACCGGCCCTCGCGGCCAAAAAACAGACAGGCCCACCTGGAATTCTCCCGGTCCTCCCGATTAGCCAATCCGGGCCTGTGTGTGTGGATGTTTTCCAGAGATGGGTTGCGGCTGGAAGGGCATCCGCTGCGTAAAAACTTGCTGGATAAGTTGGCGGTTCATTCCGCTGTGGTGACCCCGGATTAATAAAGGGACTAAGCCGACAAGAAAATGAATGAATGAATATAAGGATATATGCAGAGTAATTCATCCATTCATTCTCCTGTGAGTCTCTATTTCAGAGGTCAACACAGCGGAATGAACCGCCAACTATTCCAGCTTTCATTCCACATCGCAGATGCCCTTCCAGCTGCAACCAAGTACTGGGAAACACCCATACACACTCATTTACACACACACTTACACTACAGCTAATTTCGAATTCATGTCGCCTCACAGCAAGAAGGTCGCTGGTTCGAGCCTCGGCTCAGTTGGCGTTTCTGTGTGGAGTTTGCATGTTCTCCCTGCATTCGCGTGGGTTTCCTCCGCAAACCCATCAGAAATGAAGAGTTCAGAAACAAGAGGAACAAGATAAGAGTAATGAGGTGAATTAAAGACTCTAGATAAGCTCTGAACATGTTTTCTTTCAGCGCTTCACTAATACTGCACCAGCAATTACACCACTTTAAACACAACCAACCAAGAACCCGCGGCGATATTCATCACAATAAACATCAGCAGTTTTAGGGCGACACAGTGGGTAGCACTGTAGCCTCAAGGCAAGAAGGTCGCTGGTTTGAGCCTCGGCTGGGTCAGATGGAGTTTCTAGTTTGCATGTTCTTCCCGTGTTGGCGTGGGTTTCCTCTGAGTGCTCCGGTTTCCCCCACAAGTCCAAACACATGCGCTATAGGGGAATTGATCAACTAAATTGCTCATAGTGTGTGCGTGTGTGAGAATGTGAGACTGTATGGGTGTCTCCCAGTACTGGGTTGCAGCTGGAAGGCCATCTGCTATGCAAAACATATGCTGGAATAGTTGGCAGTTCATTCCACTGTGGTGACCGCTGATTTATAAAGGGGCTAAGCTGAAGGAAAATGAATGAATGAATCAGCAACATTCACTACCCTTCCACTCATGTAATAATAATCATCATACTACAGTGCTGTCGAATGCTTGATTCTGATTGGCTGATGAGCAAGAGAGGTGATTTTCAGATAAATGCACAGCTAAAGTAGTTCCGGCAGGTTTTGAGCACATTACAGCTCCATATCCCTACGCTGAACGGTTTCAGTTATTTCACAGCTACATCATGTGCCACCTACTCATGACCCTCTCAAACACACACACTGGAGATGTGCGTGTGTGTGTGACAGCTCTCATTACAACAGGCTGAAGTGTATAGAAGTGTGAAGGTGCTCAGAGAAACACATGACATGAGCTCATATTAGAGCTGCTCTTAAAGGGACAGTGCACCTGCTGAACACTGCCTCTGTTAAAGGGAAAGCTCAGCTAGAAATGGCTCAGTCTGATCTGCTGAATAGAAAAGAAGATATTCTGAAGAATGTTGGAGCAAATGCAACATGCTAACTTCAGGCAACTTGTGTGTGTGTGTGTGTGTGCGTGTGTGTGTGTGTGTGTGTGTGTGTGTGTGTAATAAGACTATAAATCAGGAGCTGGAGGCTGAAGGTCCTCAGGGTTTTCCGGTTGAGCGCTCTGTCAAAACTCTTCCTCTACTTTAAAGACACGGAGAGACAGAAACACACCAGAGAAGAGGACAGAGAACATGGAGACAGAGGACGAACACACACACACACACACACACACACAAAATCATAGAGACAGAGGATGAAGATCACACACAACCATAAAGACAGGATAAAGAACACACACACACACAGACACGCACGCGCACACACGCACACACACACACACACACACACACACACACACACACACACACACACACACACACACACACACAATCATAGAGACAGAGGATGAAGATCACACACAACCATAAAGACAGGATAAAGAACACACACACACACAGACACGCACGCGCACACACGCACACACACACACACACACACACACACACACACACACACACACACACACACACAATCATAGAGACAGAGGATGAAGATCACACACAACCATAAAGACAGGATAAAGAACACACACACACACAGACACGCACGCGCACACACGCACACACACACACACACACACACACACACACACACACACACACACACACACACACACACACACACACACACAATCATAGAGACAGAGGATGAAGATCACACACAACCATAAAGACAGCATGAAGAACACAAACACACACACGTGCACACACACACAAAATTATAGATACAGAGGATGAAGAACACAAACACACACACACACACACACACACACACACACACACACACACACACACACACACACACACACGCACACACACAAAAAATTATAGATACAGAGGATGAAGAACACAAACACACACACACACACACACACAAAATCAAAGAGACAAAGAGACAGAGGATGAATAACACAAACAACACACACACACCACACATACACATACACCCACACACACACACACACGTGCGCACACACAAAATCATAGAGACAGAGGACTAGGAACACAAACACACACACACACACACACACAAAATCATATCGACAGAGAATAAAGAACACAAACACACACACACACACACACACACACACACACACACACACACACACACACACACACACACACACAGACTGTACTCCAGTGTGCAGGGGTCGCTATGGGCAGTGTGTATCATTAAGCGTCCTGCCGGCTGCAGATGCTCTGGTCATCTCAGTGGACTGAAGCCAAAGAGCAGACAGACGGCTAAACACCAACACATGCTCCTCCACACCAACGCGCGCACATACACACACCACTGTTGCCAACTATTTTCAACGAAAAGGCGTAAGCTCTGCCCGAATAGTCACTAAAAGTCACTTGATTACGTCATACTTTAATTTGCATATTAGTGACGTCGTCACGTTCTACCAACTCTGCTTGTTTAACAGCGGATGGTTAATAAAGGGGCATTTATATTTGCACTATGCTTTATGCAAGCATGTAAATTTAACTAAATTTATTGAGTTTCTAGCCTGATCTCATGAGGAAACGGAAGTATTTTTCGTTTTGTCAGTTTAGAGGCTAATTCGAGTTCAGTTGCACGAAAATGTACGATTTTAAAAAGGAGGCGCAACACCCAACCTCACTCCTAACCCCAACCATCATTAGGTGATGAGCAAATCGTACTGAATTGTATGAATTAGATCGTACGAATTTATACGAATTAGTCACTAAATCAAAAAGTGACGAATTGCCGTGAGATTGCGTTGATTTGATTTGATTGCATTGGTATATCAGTATACATGTGTAGTGAATTCGCAATATCTCAGACGTTATAAACTCAAAGTTCTGAAACTCGGATTGTAAACGAGAAAAGACTAAACGGTCAAATTAAATTGTTCAAATAAAGGAGAAGCAGATCAGTTTGACCGTACAAGGGAAATACCTTCACACTGCTGGTGCTAAATCATTTGCCGTCGGTACCCTGAGGAGGGATCTGCTGTCAGGCTGCAGGTGGGAGAGGCTGCTGGGCGAGGACTGGGCCGCCTGTCAGTGCTCTGAGCGGGGGAGGGGCCGGCGGCATCACCCGCAGCTCGTGGAGAAGAGTAGAGACGGTACGGTATGGACAAATGATCGTCTGTTAAAAAGTGGCGCTAGATTTGTCGCTTGTTTAAAAATTTGTCGCTAGGGCGGTCTGAAAGTCACTAAATCTAGTTGCTAAGTTGGCAACACTGACACGCGCGCACACACACACACACACACACACACACACACATATAATTGCATGCATACACACATACACCCATGCATGCATATAGAAGCATATATACAAAGAAATGCATATACACATGCACACACACACACACACACACACTCACGCACACACAAAGACACCAATAGTAAGAGCCTGCGCGCAGCAGATGAGTGTGTGTTTAAGAGCTTTATATGTGTGACGTGACTCATGAATCTGC
>NC_133181.1:61212500-61220000 GCF_049306965.1 Danio rerio | reverse complement strand
GAACACACACACATGCATGCCCAAATGTGTACAAACACACACACACACACACACACACACACACACAAAAACATGAGCACGCACGCACACACACACACACACACACAGACACACATGTACACACGCAGACACGTGCACACACAGACACAAACACACACATATGCACACACACACACATGCAAGCACAGACACATACACAAACACACAATGCATGCACACACATACACACACACACATGTATGAATACACACACATGCTTGCCCAAATGTACAAACACACACACAAACACATGGAGACAAACATGTACACACACATATACATGCACACATATGCACACACACACATATATGAACACACACACATGCATGCCCAAATGTGTACAAACACACACACACACACACACACACACAAAAACATGAGCACGCACGCACACACACACACACACACACACAGACACACATGTACACACGCAGACACGTGCACACACAGACACATACACACACATATGCACACACACACACATGCAAGCACAGACACATACACAAACACACAATGCATGCACACACATACACACACATGTTTGAATACACACACATGCTTGCCCAAATGTACAAACACACACACAAACACATGGAGACAAACATGTACACACACATATACATGCACACATATGCACACACACACATATATGAACACACACACATGCATGCCCAAATGTGTACAAACACACACACACACACACACAAAAACATGAGCACGCACGCACACACACACACACACAGACACACATGTACACACGCAGACACGTGCACACACAGACACATACACACACACATATGCACACACACACACATGCAAGCACAGACACATACACAAACACACATAAACACACACAAGTATGAATACACACACGTGCTCGCCCAAATGTACAAACACACACACAAACACATGGAGACAAACACGTACACACACATATACATGCACACATATACACACACACACATATATGAACACACACACACATGCATGCCCAAATGTGTACAAACACACACACACACACACACACACACACACACAAAAACATGAGCACGCACGCACACACACACAGACACACATGTACACACGCAGACACGTGCACACACAGACACATACACACACACATATGCACACACACACACATGCAAGCACAGACACATACACAAACACACAATGCATGCACACACATACACACACACATGTATGAATACACACACGTGCTCGCCCAAATGTACAAACACACACACAAACACATGGAGACAAACATGAACAAACACATATACATGCACACATATGCACACACACACATATATGAACACACACACATGCATGCCCAAATGTGTACAAACACACACACACACACACACACACACAAAAACATGAGCACGCACGCACACACACACACACACACATGTACACACGCAGACACGTGCACACACAGACACATACACACACACATATGCACACACACACACATGCAAGCACAGACACATACACAAACACACAATGCATGCACACACATACACACACACATGTATGAATACACACACGTGCTCGCCCAAATGTACAAACACACACACAAACACATGGAGACAAACATGCACACATATGCACACACACACATATATGAACACACACACATGCATGCCCAAATGTGTACAAACACACACACACACACACACACAAAAACATGAGCACGCACGCACACACACACAGACACACATGTACACACGCAGACACGTGCACACACAGACACATACACACACACATATGCACACACACACATGCAAGCACACATATGAATACACACACATGTATGCCTAAATGTACACACACACACACACACACACACACACACACACACTTACACACACACACAGCTGCAGATTTCTCAGTATGAGCAGCTAATGGAGCTCTATTTCCTTCCTCTCTGATGTGCTGCGGTCTCTTGATCTGCTCTCCTCATGATCATCAGTGATTGAGCCGCGCGCTCGTTGCTCAATGTTATCACAGGATCTGGAGTAAATCTGCTCGCATGAGTTGGAGTCCATTCAGGATCTGTTCGTTCAGGATGCCTCCGGGCTTCCTCAAGAGTCTTAAACAGCAGCGGTCTTACACAGCAGATGCCCTTCCAGCTGCAACCCAGTACCGGGAATCACCCATACACTCACATTCACACACTCATACACTAAGGCCTATTTAGTTGATCAATTCCCCTATAGCGCATGTGTTTGGACTGTGGAGGAAACCGGAGCACTCAGAGGAAACCCACGCCAACACGGGGAGAACATGCAAACTCCACACAGAAACGCCAACTGATCCAGCCGAGGCTCGAACCAGAGACTTTCTTGCTGTGAGGCCACAGTGCTAACCACCGTCTTTCTGAAATCCTCCACTATTTTGTGTTTTTGCTGCGTGTGTGTCTGAACGAGTTTCAAACACGCTGGGAGCAAACACACACACGTCAGCAGAAACCGCCACACACAGCAGACAGTTTGGAAATCAGAGAGGATGAGTGTAATGAATGAATAAATACATAAACGGACTCAAAACTGCCGCCGTCAGAAGCTTTTAGAGGAGCTGAGGATGTTCACAGATATTAATAAAAGTCACAAGAGTCCTGTTTGACGCCATCATGCACCGGAAAAGAGATAAAAATATGGAGAAAATACAATAGAAACATTTTACAACGAGCCAAAATAAGTACTAAATTAATAAAAGCTGCAGGGGATTACACTGTAAAAAACTAAAAGCTGAGTTACCTTAAAATATTAAAGCAACCGGCTACAAATACAATGTGAGTTTATCAAGCTTCAGTGGTTGAAGTTGTACCAAATTATTTTTTAAGTTGTCTGAAAGGGCTGGTTTAAGTCAAGTATACTTTATTGAATAATTTGGCACAACGTCAACACCTGAAGCTTAACCTTTGTGTGGTGTTCGTATTTTGGTTCCTTAGCCTGTGTTCATGGGTCTGGTGGACCCTCTAGAGTTTTGTCTTTACAAACTAACACTATCAAACAATTTTATATTAAATTACTCAACAAACGCTTACTCAGTCCCAATTACAAGCCACATGAACAGCAAACATGGTTAATTTTCCCCTTTACTCTTTGTAATAAAGTTCACGGCCCTTTGGCCGCCGGGGAAAAGAAGGCGGAGAACCGACGCAGGTTTAAATTATTTATTAATAACAGGGACGCCAGCTCCGTCTAAACCAAAACAAACGCAACTGAAGCAGAAACTGAAAGCAAAAGTAAAACACTATCCCCGGTCCTCTCTCGGCTTCCTCTGCCATCGTTCTTTCTTTTATAGTCCAGAGCTCCTTCCGTGGGATTCGAGGCCGGTGCGCCCACTTGCATCCACTTACGCGGCGGCCTAATTCCGTTCCCACGGCTCTCGGCTACGCCCCCTCGCCACACCCTTGTTAGATCATATTGATTAATTAATGTGCTTCTTTTTATTTTTTTATTTTATTATTATTATTATTTTTTATTAATGCTATGAAAAAATAAAACCCACAGATTTGTTTTTCCGTATTGTTCCCACCATGGTCATGGACATCATCATCAGAAGCTCCTCTCTCTTCCACAATCAATTGCAAGGCCCTCACAGCAGATAATCTTTTGGTCATTTTGATCAGTTGTGATAAGGAACCACACTGGCAAAGTCTTATTTACAGTACTATGCACTAAATTCGCAGATGGGACAGGGTATGAGAAAATAAAGCGTGGTTCCCGCAGGAGAGAGAGTAAAATGTGCGGGAATGTAAGAGCAGACAGTGTTGATAGTTGAATTTTCAACAATGTTGCAACTTTGTGCAGGAGGGGGAGGGGGAGGGGAAGAAAACAGCAGCATCAGAAAGGAGGAGGACGGAGTGTGGGAGCACTGGACCTACACTTTCAACACTTTTATTAGACCTGGGTCCAGTGGACCCGAACACCTTGTATGTGATGTAAATGTGTGGGGGGAGGTACATTATGCGGTCGTTAAAATTTTTTTCAGATTTATGTTCTTCACAGAAATTAAGCCAAAGTCAATGAATTTCAGGTTAAATAAAATAATTCATTCTTTAATTTTTCTTTTGAAAAAAAAAGTTAATAAACTCAAAATTTCTTTGCAGCCAGTTGCTTTAACAATTTTAAGTTAACTCAACTTTTTTATTTATTACAGTGGTTAATGCTCAAGTTAAGAAATCAAAGTTCAAAGTTTCCTCAACAGAATTTTTTAGTTTCATTGAACAATCATTCATCATTCATTGAGTCAATTCAACTCTGAGCTCAAAAATATGTCCACCTAACATACAATTTTAAACCGAGTTACCAATTCTTTAGCTGGGTTTTTTAGTCTATAAACATTGTTAAACACTGTTAAAACCAGCTTTTGACTGCAATGTCTATTTTCCATATAAATTACAGTATATTCTCTCTTGATTAATTGAATTGATTGTCTATTGATCAATTACTATCATAGGATTGCTTGTGATTTTTTATTTTTTTGTCTACTTTATGGGACCACCTTGAAAACGAGATTTACTGTATATGTATATTTATATATGTATATATGTCTATATATATATATATATATATATATATATATATATATATATATATATATATATATATATATATATATATATATATATATATAATAAAATAAAATATCTATATTAATAAAATATCTAATGGTAAATCATAATAATTGTTTACTATTTTAGGTCTGTTAGGATTACCTGAACGATTTACATTTGCTAAATGCCAGAATAATGAAAGATTTTGTTGACAGTCAAAAGTTTACACACATTTTCTTGGCATTTTTTAGCTTTGCTTTTAAACTGTATAACTTTGGCCAGATGTTTTGGGTCTCCTTCCACAAGCTTCTCACAATAGTTTGCAGGAATTTTGGCCCATTCCTCCTGACAGGATTGGTGTATCTGAGTCAGATTTGTTGGCTGTCTTGCTCGCACAAGCTTCTTCAACTCTGCCCACACATTTTCTATAGGATTGAGATCAGGGCTTTGTGATGGCCACTCCAAAACATTCACTCTGTTGTCCTTAAAGCACATTTGAACTCATTTGGCAGTGTGTTTAGGGTCATGGTGTGTTGGGAAGATCCATTTGTGGCCAAGTTGTAATGTCCTGGCTGATGTGTTGAGATGTTGCTTCAGTATTTCTCCATAATGTTCTGTCTTCATGATGCCATCTATGCTGTGAAGTGGACCAGTCCCTCCTGCAGCAAAACAGCCCCACAACATGATGCTGCCGCCCCCATACTGCACAGTTGGGATCGTGTTGCTAGGCTTGTGCGCTTTCCCCTTTGTCCTCCAAATGTAACACTGCTCATTATGGCCAAACAGTTCAATCTTAGCTCCATCAGAGCACAGGACATGTCTCCAAACATGAGTCTTTCCCCAGTGTAATTCAGCTAATGCTAATCTGGCTTTGTTGTTGATTCTGGCTTGTTGATTTTCTCATGTTGTCACACAAGGAAGCAGTGTGTTTGAGCTTTTCCTTCAACACTATTCTACAGTTGTGCCTCACATTAACTCAAATGTTGTCAATTAGCCAATCAGAAACTTCCGAAAGCTTGACATCATCATCTGAGCTTTTCCAGAGGCAGAATAATCTTATTGTGTGTAAACTTGACCTTCAAGAAGAGTTATAACAATTTCTCAATACATATCTCTCTCATTATTCTGCTATTAAGCACAACAGAAACTCATTAATGATCCTGACTTACCTAAAAGAGGAAAAGTTTAGTCACATTAACATCTGACTTTTTTTTTTTAAATGGTCATGTGCCTTTAATACAGTGTATGTTATTTCTGCTTTCAACTGTATATATATATATGAAGAGTTCCGATGCAAAAATCTGTAAGTGCAGTGTGAAATTTCCATCAAAATTTAACATTTTTCTTAGCCTTCTTCGTTTTTGTTGAGTTATTTCACTTTAAAAACCAGGAAAAGGACTTGGTCTTTGCCATAAAAGTGATATTAATAAACACACACAGGAGCCTGATAAAAACACTAATTTTAGAGAAACATTTCAGACTCATTTAGAGGTTTTTGCATCTGAACTCTTCACAATCACAATCACACACATATATATATATATATATATATATATATATATATATATATATATATATATATATATATATATATATATATATATATATATATAAATTAAATTATTAATTGTTCATACACTGCACATGCAACAGCGCCCTGTGTGTGTGTGTGTGTGTGTGTGTGTGTGTGTGTGTGTGTGTATGTGTGTGTGTGTGTGTGTGTGTGTGTGTGTGTGTGTGTGTGTGTGTGTGTGTGTGTATGTGTGTGTGTGTGTATGTGTGTGTGTGTCAGTGCAGTAGTGCAGGTTTACAGGAGCTGTCCAAAAGCTGTGGTTCTGAAATGAAATTCAATGAGCCACTGACTCACTTAAATGAGTGAACTGAGCTGAGGTCAAATGCTGAAATGGTACAGTTTTAGATATACAGTATAAAAAAACGTGAAATGTTTATTATTTTTTCTTTCAAATGTTTAAGAGAGCAAGGAAATGATATTCTTCTTTTAAAGAAAGTAACATTTCTTGTAGTTCGAGTGAAATGAATAGAAATATTATTGTCATTTTTTTTCTCAGTCAGCATTATTAGCCTGCTTTTTATTTTCTACAGAACAAACTAATGAAATTTAGATATTAGTTATTAGGAGACTATTGATGCATGTTAAAAAAAAATCCTTCCGTTGGGAAATATTTAAATAAAGAATTAAAATGATAATTTACAACATTATCTCTAAACTGATATATTACACTTCAGAGGAAGTCACTTTATTTTCCATTGCTAGAATAATCCTGCCACTGTATAAAACATCAAGTTCTTTTTCAGAAAGAAACACAATGCTCTTTTCACAGATGCTCCCAATCAATGCTATTAAAAGATAAAAAGCAAATGGAAAGAAAACACAGCATTTATCTATTGCTAAAGCCAGAGACATCTGCGAAATTAGTGAATGTAAAAACAATAAACACACATGAAGACAAGGAACATGCACTGCACTCCAAAAAAAGGCTAATTTCCTTTTTGTGACCAGCAGAACAGAAAATAAAATGTAAACAAACAAACAAAATGACCTTTGCTGCTTGTTTAAACCTCTTATTTAAAATGAGCTGAAACAACGCAAATCTTGAGGGTCCACTTAAATTTCATTCATTTACTTTTCGGCTTAGTCCCTTTATTAATCTGGTGTCACCACAGCGGAATGAACCGCCAACTTATCCAGCATTTGTTTTATGCAGTGGATGCCCTTTCAGCTGCAACCCATCACGGGGAAACACCCATACACACTTATTCACACACATACACTGCTGACAATTTCAAGAGTTCACGCTTAGCTGATGATTGATAATAAAGCTAGTTTGGCGTGCTGTCCCAGGAGAGAGCCCTGAGCTTATAAGATCCTCGAGCCC
>NC_133181.1:61192500-61207500 GCF_049306965.1 Danio rerio | reverse complement strand
TTTTAGTTTCTTTAAATGTCTGTGTTTTCACTTTAAGTAGAAATAAAGTTATATTGACCCCACGCTGGCTATTCTACTTGTTGCTCTTTACATATCTAGAGTTCTACATTGTGAATTCCTCTCCTGTTTGAGCACTGGTTATCCAGATTTAGTGATCCTGAAAAGTTCCTATCGGGATCAGATTGATCCAATCCGATGTTGCTTTGAAAAACTGGCTCAAAAAGTGAGCTGGATTACGTGATCACGGATCGCAAAAGCAGAATTACTAAATCTGGATCAATTTTACCCGAATTAAACATTTTCAAAAACCGAGCCCTGGTGTTAATGTCAAGCCCTGATTACAGTTTATAATTATGTGCAGAATTAAATTCAACCTTACCTAACAATTCCAAGCTACAATGGTTTTGTAAAGTTGTAAAATCAACTTGTCACTTTAAGGCTAATGGGTTTCACTTATGTCATTCATTCATTTTGCTTCGGCTTAGTCCATTTATTCATCAGGGGTCGCCACAGTGGAATGAACCGCCAACTATTCCAGCATATATTTTACACAGCGGCCTTTCCAGCTGCAACCCAGTACTGGGAAACACCCACACACACTCATTCACACACATACACTACGGAGAATAAAGCTAATCAATTCTATTCAAATGACCCTAAACTCAACTCTTAGTGATTTCAGAAGAGTCAGATCAACAATCCTGCCATGTGAAGCTCTTTCCCACAACCCTGAACCTCAACACAGTCCTCCATAATGACGTTCTTATAGGGCAGATGTGGTTTTAAAATGAATTATTAATATCATTTAAACTGCTTCAATCAATCTTCACTTAATAAACAATGAGAAAGGCATGAAAAGCAAACAGCAGTGCAGCAAACGACATCCCTCATTCTTCAGGATTGCTGTAAATAATTAAACATCCACCATCAGATGAGCTCCGGACAAGCACAACACTGAAATCTTTACAAGCTTCGGATGTGCTTTAGATTGGGTTTCTTTAGTCTGTAACAAGACGCTTCAGCCTCTGAGCATGAAATCTGAGCATGCAAAGATTCTCTGGGTTAATAACAACTATTAATATCACAACACAAGCTTTCAGAGTGATCCAATAAAGCAGCAGATCCTCAAACAGAGGCGGATTGTGTTGCTTAACAAATGTGTGAAACACAGAACAGAAGCAGAGGAGATGCTGACTCCAGTGCTCAACAATCCTTTTAGAAAATAAACAGACTTCATGAAGAAGGTGAGAGACAATGATTCATTTCAGCATGACGGAGATCTCTGGATGCTAAACTCAACTAATGGCATCACAGTTTCAAGTTATCTTGAAATGATGCAACAAGACATCAAAAGGAAAATGCATGATCAAATGAGTCCTGTGAGTCATAATAACCCAAACACACAACTATTCAGTGCAATATAACAACCCAACGTTGGGTCAAATATGATCAAACCAAAAATAAAAGAATTTTTTTTTTAATAAAATATTTAATTACACTTTTCAATCTAACAGTTGGGTTTGTGCATATTTGACCCCACATTGGGATGCAACAACCCAGTATTTTGGTCATCATGAGGCTCACAATTTAAATGCAACTATTCAGCAAAACATGCCATAAATCAATCTCTTCAGTGTGATATAATAAATGGACAGTCACATCGCCACTCTACTAGAACCATCCTCACATTCTGTGAACACACTCGAAAAATACTGGGTTGTTTTAACCCAATGTTGGGTCAATGTTTTAAACAAACGCAACATTGAGGTTTTTTTTTTTTTTTTTATTAAATTAAAATGTCACTTTTTAACCCAAAGGTTGAATGACCCATTCATTTATTCATTTTCTGCTTAGTTCCTTTATTAATCAGGGGTCACCACAGTGGAATGAACCACCAACTTATCAAGCATACTGTATGTTTTACGCAGAGGATGCCCCTCCAGCTGGACTCATTACTGGGAAACACTCATACACACATACACTACGACTAATTTAGTTCATCAATTCCCCTCTAGTACATGTGTTTGGACTGTGGTGGAAACCAGAGCACCTGGAGAAAAACCCACGCCAATACAAGGATAGCATGCAGACTCCACACAGAAATGCCAACTGACCCAGCCGGGACTCAAACCAGCAACCTTCTTGCTGTGAGGCGACAGCGCTACCCACTGCGTCACGCCATCACTTGGTTACATTTTTTTTTAAAATTCAACTGAAATGACACTTTTTACCAATTGATTGGTTTGTTGACCCAACATAGATTTTGTTATGTGATGTGACTGTCCTGTTTATTACACCGGATCACTCTAAAGAGGCTGATTTTGTTGTTGTTGTTGTTATATTAAACGTACACTTTTCAACCTAATAAAAGCCTTGGAGTAACGATTGATGACCAACTAAACTTCTCTGACCACATTACTAGAACTGCTCGATAGTGCAGATTCGCACTCTATAACATCAGAAAGGTTCGACCCTTCTTATCTGAACGTGCAGCTCAACTCCTTGTTCAAGCTCTTGTTCTCTCCAAACTGGACTATTGCAACTCTCTACTAGCCGGGCTTATAGCTATCAAACCTCTTCAGCTGCTTCAGAACGCAGAAGCTCGAGTGGTCTTTAATGAACCTAAAAGAGCACATGTCACTCCGCTGCTCATCCGTTTGCACTGGCTGCCAGTTGCTGCTCGCATCAAATTCAAAGCTCTGATGTTTGCTTACAAAGCGACTTCTGGCTTTGCCCCTTCTTATCTGCTCTCACTTCTGCAGATGTATGCGCCCTCCAGAAACTTGCGTTCGGTGAATGAACATCGCCTCGTGATTCCATCCCAAAGAGGGAAGAAATCACTTTCCCGAACTCTCGCATTCAATCTGCCCAGTTGGTGGAATGAACTCCCTAACTGCATCAGAGCTCAACTCAACTATTTAGTCTCCACCTTCCTTCCTAATCTGCAATTGCCTCTCTGGCTATACCACTAACTAAAAAATAAATAAAAATTCTCACATTACTAATACTTTCCTTCTTAGACTTTACACACCTGAAACTTGCCTACAGCACTTATTCATTGTTGCTCTTAGTTGTGTAAATTGATTCCTTGTCCTCATTTGTAAGTCGCTTTGGATAAAAGCATCTGCTAAATGACTTAATGTAAATGTAATAGTTGAATTTGTCCATATCTGACCCAATCTTGAGTTAAAACAACCCAGCATTTTTTGAGTGCATGTTCAACATAAAGCTCTTTTCACTGAAGCTCAACATTTGAAATGCAACTATTAAAACAAGCCACAGGAATTAGTCTCTTATGACTGATCATCGCATTATTAAAACAATCCTGACAGTCTGTAAACGCCAAGCTTATATCAACCAAACATTGGGTCAAAAACAGACAAATTCACAATTGGGTTCATTCATTCATTCATTTTCTTGTCGGCTTAGACCCTTTATGAATCCGGGGTCGCCACAGCGGAATGAACCACCAACTTATCCAGCACGTTTTAACGCAGCAGATAAAGCAGCTCATTCACACTCATACACTACGGACAATTTAGCCTATAGTACACCTGTACCGCATGTCTTTGGACTGTGGGGGAAACCGGAGCACCCGGAGGAAACCCACACGAACGCAGGGAGAACATGCAAACTCCACACAGAAACACCAACTGAGCCAAGGCTCGAACCAGCGACCTTCTTGCTGTGAGGCGACAGTGCAAACCACTGTGCCACAGCATCGCCCACAATTGGGTTCATTATTTTAAAAATTAATTTTAAATGAGACTTTTAACCCAATGACTGTTGGGTTTGTCCCTATTTGACCCAATATTTGATGTTGGTTATGATAACCCAGCATGTTTTAGAGTGTGTTAAACTCTTTCCACTGAAGCTCAGTGTTGATCTCTGAGTGTGTTTGTGCAGAAATGACTCCACCATGAACATCTCCTTCAGTCAGACTCAAACTCTTAAATTCAGACTACACTTCTCAATCCAGCGGTTGCATTTCTCCATATTTGACTCACCCTTGGGTCAAGCATTTTCCCACTATGTTCAGCTCTTTTCACTGAAGCTCAACAATTGAAATGCAACTATTAAAACAATAACTCAACCTCTGTAGAGTGATCTAATACAGTATCAGGAGGACAGTCTCGTCATCACTCTACTAGAACAACCCTCACTCTCTTTAAACACATGCTGGGTTGTTGTAACCCAATGTTGGGTCAATTATTGACCAACCCAACACTATTTTTTTGTTTAGCTCAATTGAAATTTTAATTTTACTAAACAAAAAAATCAACGTTGGGTTGGTCACTAATTGACCCAACATTAGGTTGGAATGACCCAACATTAGTTTAAAACAACCCAGCATTTGTTCACGTGTTTACAGTGTGTCGGGATTGTTTTTATGTGATGATGTGACTGTCCTTCTGTTTATTACAGATCACGAGATTAATTTTCAGTTATATTTAATGCACACTTTTCAACCCAACGGTTGTATTTGTTCATATCTGACCCAATCTTGTGTTAAAAAAAAACAACATTTTTCAAGTGCATGTTCAACACAGAAGCTCAACATTATAAAAGCAGATAGCCCACTAAAACAAGCCAAATGAAGCCATCACGTGTCATTTATAGACAAACCCAACATTGGGTTAATTTTATAATCAATCGAAATGATGCTTTTCAACCCAACACTGGGTTATTATGATAACCCAGCATGTTTTAGAGTGTGTTAAACTCTTTCCACTGAAGCTCAGTGTTGATCTCTGAGTGTGTTTGTGCAGAAATGACTCCACCATGAACATCTCCTTCAGTCAGACTCAAACTCTTAAATTCAGACTACGCTTCTCAATCCAGCGGTTGCATTTCTCCATATTTGACTCACCCTTAGGTCAAGCATTTTCCCACTATGTTCAGCTCTTTTCACTGAAGCTCAACAATTGAAATGCAACTATTAAAACAATAACTCAACCTCTGTAGAGTGATCTAATACAGTATCAGGAGGACAGTCTCGTCATCACTCTACTAGAACAACCCTCACTCTCTTTAAACACATGCTGGGTTGTTGTAACCCAATGTTGGGTCAATTATTGACCAACCCAACACTATTTTTTTGTTTAGCTCAATTGAAATTTTAATTTTACTAAACAAAAAAATCAACGTTGGGTTGGTCACTAATTGACCCAACATTAGGTTGGAATGACCCAACATTAGTTTAAAACAACCCAGCATTTGTTCACGTGTTTACAGTGTGTCGGGATTGTTTTTATGTGATGATGTGACTGTCCTTCTGTTTATTACAGATCACGAGATTAATTTTCAGTTATATTTAATGCACACTTTTCAACCCAACGGTTGTATTTGTTCATATCTGACCCAATCTTGTGTTAAAAAAAAACAACATTTTTCAAGTGCATGTTCAACACAGAAGCTCAACATTATAAAAGCAGATAGCCCACTAAAACAAGCCAAATGAAGCCATCACGTGTCATTTATAGACAAACCCAACATTGGGTTAATTTTATAATCAATCGAAATGATGCTTTTCAACCCAACACTGGGTTATTATGATAACCCAGCATGTTTTAGAGTGTGTTAAACTCTTTCCACTGAAGCTCAGTGTTGATCTCTGAGTGTGTTTGTGCAGAAATGACTCCACCATGAACATCTCCTTCAGTCAGACTCAAACTCTTAAATTCAGACTACGCTTCTCAATCCAGCGGTTGCATTTCTCCATATTTGACTCACCCTTAGGTCAAGCATTTTCCCACTATGTTCAGCTCTTTTCACTGAAGCTCAACAATTGAAATGCAACTATTAAAACAATAACTCAACCTCTGTAGAGTGATCTAATACAGTATCAGGAGGACAGTCTCGTCATCACTCTACTAGAACAACCCTCACTCTCTTTAAACACATGCTGGGTTGTTGTAACCCAATGTTGGGTCAATTATTGACCAACCCAACACTATTTTTATGTTTAGCTAAATTGAAATTTCAATTTTACTAAACAAAAAAATCAACGTTGGGTTGGTCACTAATTGACCCAACATTAGGTTGGAATGACCCAATATTAGTTTAAAACAACCCAGCATTTGTTCACGTGTTTACAGTGTGTCGGGATTGTTTTTATGTGATGATGTGACTGTCCTTCTGTTTATTACAGATCACGAGATTAATTTTCAGTTATATTTAATGCACACTTTTCAACCCAACGGTTGTATTTGTTCATATCTGACCCAATCTTGTGTTAAAACAACCCAGCATTTTTCAAGTGCATGTCCAACGCGGAAGCTCGACATTTTAAAAGCAGATAGCCCACTAAAACAAGCCAAATGAAGCCATCACGTGTCATTTATAGACAAACCCAACATTGGGTTAATTTTATAATCAATCGAAATGATGCTTTCAACCCAACACTGGGTTATTATGATACGCCAGCATGTCTCAGAGTGCGTGTTCAACATGACGCTCGTTTCACTGAAGCTCAGCATTGATCTCTGAGTGTGTTTGTGCAGGGATGTCTCCAGCATGAGCGCATCTCCTTCAGACTCAAACCCTCAGCTGTAAACATGTTGTGTGTGTGTGTGTGTGTCTTTCAGCACAGCAGCTCTTTGTTGTGAAGCTCCAGCAGGAGAGCGCAGTGTTTTACTCACACGTAAGCGTGGTAGATGAACGCCCATCCGCGCGGTCTCTCCAGCACATTGTAGAGGAAATTCTGCAGGCGTCGGTAAAACGCGTTGCGCTTGGGCGGCCGCTTGCCGGAGATGCTGGAGCGCTGTTTGCTGAGGATGCTGCCGCGCTTCGACGCCTCGGCTCCCGCGATCAGCAGCGCTCCGTCCCGGCTGCACTCCGGCGCGCCCGCCTCCACACCCACGAAGCCCACCTTCAGCTTTTTCTCGGCCTGCGGGGCGGCGGGAAACACGCCGCCGTTGCGGGATTTCTGCACCATCCCGGAGGCGCAGCCGTCATGGAGATCCGCTGGTGCTGATGCTGGTGCTGCGGCTCTCCCGCCCTACAGCAGGTGCGAGCATCACTGAGAGAGGGAGAGAGAAAGAGAGAGAGAGAAGGTGCGCGCGGAAGAACCACAAGCCAATAGCGACACGAAGACGATCTGCAGCCTCACACACACACACACACAGCGCGCACACTCGCACTCTCTCTCGACTCTCCCTGGAGAACTTGTTCTGGTATTGAGATGAAAACAAGAGCTGTAATAAGACCGGAACACCATATTAAACAAGGATTAGGATTAGTAAGAATATATTTACCTTAATTATGTGAATTAGTTTATATATATTTATATATATATTTATACAACAGTTCTGTCTGGTTCTCAAATCTGATTGGCTGATAGCCGTGCGATATTCTGCGATATCAGAACTCCTACAGCCTCTTTACCATTTGTGTATTACTCCGCCCACATACAGCCAGCAAAAAGCACACTGATTTAATAACTGTGACAAAGTGAAAATATAGGCTAGTGTCATTTCCAAATGAGAGAAAAACACAAACCATGGTGAAAACAACACACGAAATAAAACACAAACGGCTCAAGAATAGAATGAACAGCAAATCAGCCAGCAGAGCATCAATAACAGACTCTCTCTGGTCTCTCTCTCTCTCTCTCTCTCTCTGTGTGTGTGTGTGTGTGTGTGTGTTAAAGAGCCGCTGAGCTAACAGCTGACAGGCCGGGAACACACACACACTGTATTTCTGACGGCAGACACGTGAACTAGGAGAACTTTTTTCTCGTATTTCTGACGCGCTTGAACCACATGTGACAGATTATAACGGCTTTAACAGACACATTTCTAAGTTGTGTGTCACAAAAACAGTCTGTTATCCATTAAAAACGTTATTGAAACCCATTTTCGGAGCGCAAATTACCAGTTGTACACGCAGTGCACGGAAATTTTTAGCATTCTACCAGAAGACGCTTGTCGCTACGGCGCCCACCATGCAGCAGCCATGAAAAAGGTCTATACACACAATTATGCCGTCAAACTGTTGTCTAAACACAATATCACACTCGTAGCAGTGCGATATGGCTGTATATCGGCACTGGTGGAGGCACTAAGGCACCCAACATGTGGCCTACTGCCAACGCACGCCACCCACCAGTGACGATATACAGCCATATCGCACTGCTATGAGTGTGATATTGCTCATATATATATATATATATATATATATATATATATATATATATATATATATATATATATATAAATACACATATATAAAAAAAAATATATATATATAAAAAAAAAAAAATATATATATATATATATATATATATATATATATATATATATATATATATATATATATATATATATATGTGTGTGTGTGTGTGTGTGTGTGTGTGTGTGTGTGTGTGTGTGTGTGTGTGTGTGTGGAGAGGGAGAAGGAGAACCTTTCTTGACTCACTCCTCCAAAACACACCAAAATGCTCAATAACATTTAGTTCTGGAGGCTGTGCAGGCCATGGGAGATGAACTTCACTCTCATGTTCATCAAACCACTGTGTCTCCAGTCCTGCTGTGTGTATTGGTGCATTATCATCCTGACACATGCCACGGCCTTCAGTTTGAACTATTGGGTCACATGGTCCTCCAGAATGGTTGGGTAGTCCTTGGAAATGACCCAGCACCTATCTAGCACCTGTATTAGGTCTTGGGAATGCCATGATGTTGCTCTCAAACCATCACTGATCTGGTCTTCTGATTTGGGGCTTCTCCAGACAGTAACTCTCCTGGATGTGGGAAAGACAGTGAAGGTGGACTCATCAGAGAACAATACATGTTTCACATTGTCCACAAGATCTGCACTGCTGGTGTAACCCCGCTGGTCCTCCGAGCTGGTATCGAATTGGCGACCTTTCCCATGGGAGTCGGTTGCACTAACAAGGAGGCTAAAGACCATGACCTCTAGCATCTGTCGCTAGAGCACCTTTAGAGGTCAGAGGAGTGAGGTTTACCTGCACAGCACACACTAGCTGGCCTCCGCTACACTGGCACTGTTGACAACGTTTGGCATCGGAACAAGTAAGCAGAGGTTCCAGCAGTCGGCCATGTATAGTGATCTTGTGGAGCTCCAGACCAACAGTTCTGCTGGAAACAGGAGAGTTGCGCAGTGAGTCGGGCAGCTGTGGCTTGATGTTATCAGCTGGACTTCACTTTCAGACAGCTTCCTCTCGAGTCCACAGTTCCTCCTGTTGGATGTGGTTCTTCTTCTTGGTGGTTTGCTGACATTACTCTGGATATCGCAGCTCTTGATCATCACACACACTTGCTGTCTCGCTCACAGATGCGGACCAATAATCTGTCCTCTTTTGAAGTTCGATATGTCCCCATAGTGTTAAGTGCACTGCATTGAAGCTAACCTGTGCTGTTACTCTGTTAATGAAACCTGCACACTGCTCTTACTGATGGAATCAGTGGCGGATTTAGGGACGAGCAATATGGGCGATCACCCAGGGCGGCATCTTGCTTCGAGGCAAAATGGGGAGATGGTGACAGGGAGAAAAAAAAAACAGTAAAAGCTTTGAGATACCGTTTACTTTATGCAAGTGTGTTAATTTAGAGTGGTAATCCCAGAATAAAAATGTTAGGGGACATTCACATTTAGTGTCTTTTGCACGTGCAAGCTTGTTTCTCTACAGTTAAAATCAGAAGTTTAAATACACTGTATTAAAGGCACATGACCATTTAAAACAGTCAGATGTTAATGTGACTAAACTTGTTCTCTTTTAGGTAAGTTAGGATTATCAATGTGTTTCTGTTGTGCTTAATAGCAGAATAATGAGAGAGATATGTATTGAGAAATTGTTATAACTCTTCTTGAAAGTCAAGTTTACACACAATAAGATTATTCTGCCTCTGGAAAAGCTCAGATGATGATGTCAAGGTTTTGGAAGTTTCTGATTGGCTAATTGACAACATTTGAGTTAATGTGAGGCACAACTGTAGAACAGTGTTGAAGGAAAAGCTCAAACACACTGCTTCCTTGTGTGACAACATGAGAAAATCAACAAGCCAGAATCAACAACAAAGCCAGATTAGCATTAGCTGAATTACACTGGGGAAAGACTCATGTTTGGAGACATGTCCTGTGCTCTGATGGAGCTGAGATTGAACTGTTTGGCCATAATGAGCAGTGTTACATTTGGAGGACAAAGGGGAAAGCGCACAAGCCTAGCAACACCATCCCAACTGTGCAGTATGGGGGCGGCAGCATCATGTTGTGGGGCTGTTTTGCTGCAGGAGGGACTGGTCCACTTCACAGCATAGATGGCATCATGAAGACAGAACATTATGGAGAAATACTGAAGCAACATCTCAACACATCAGCCAGGACATTACAACTTGGCAACAAATGGGTCTTCCAAACACACCATGACCCTAAACACACTGCCAAATGAGTTCAAATGTGCTTTAAGGACAACAGAGTGAATGCTTTGGAGTGGCCATCACAAAGCCCTGATCTCAATCCTATAGAAAATGTGTGGGCAGAGAGGGTTCTCTCCTGGGACAGCATGCCAAACCTGCTATCATTATCAAGCAATATCTAAGTGTGAACTCTTGAAAATAAAGTGCATTAACGCAGCATACACACACATGCTGTCATGAGGTGCAGTCGCAGGCAGGTCTCTGTCAGCAGGAGCTGTTTTTAGCTGTGTGGATGTGAAAAGAGCAAAGAGTTCAGGCTGATTCACCTGATTTAAAAGCCTTCCATCACACAGACAGCAGGAGGAGCATCAGCGAGGTCTCTCTCTGTGTGTGTGTTTCTCCTGGGACTCTGAGCTGCTCCAGACCCGACTAATCAAATCTCGAGTGATCTCAGACACATTGAGCAAACATCACACCTACCAGAGGCCAGAGCACAGAGTGAGGATGAGCACAGTGCTCCGACACACACATAAACACGCACACAGTGTTACCCAATGTTGGTATTGGTGGTTTATGAGGACTCTCCATAAGCATAATGTAAAAACACTTACACACCCTGAAGCAGACTTAAATATATGATGATAACCGAAGCTGAGTGTGTTTCAGGAGGTGAAGACGGTCAAAAATTATCCCTATAATATTACTTAAATATATCACGGCTATCAGCCAATCAGATTCGAGAACCGAAGCAGTGACGCAGTAGTGCTGTCGCCTCACAGCAAGAAGGTCGCTGGGTCGAGCCTCGGCTCAGTTGTTGTTTCTGTGTGGAGTTTGCTTGTTCTCCCTGCGTTCGCGTGGGTTTCCCACAGTCCCACAGTATTCCCCCACAGTCCAAACACATGCGGTACAGGTGAATTGGGTAGGCTAAATTGTCCGTAGTGTATGAGTGTGTGTGTGAATGTTTCCCAGAGATGGGTTTCGGCTGGAAGGGCATCTGCTGCGTAAAAACGTGCTGGATAAGTTGGCGGTTCATTCCGCTGTGGCGACCCCGGATTAATAAAGGAACTAAGCAGATGAGAAAATGAATGAATGAATGTATGTATATATATATATATATATATATATATATATATATATATATATATATATATATATATATCATATAACATTATAAAATAAATAATATGATGGGTATTTTGAGCTGAAACTTTACAGACAACAAAGGCTTACACCTTGTAAAAGGGGTAAAATAGGTGCCCTTTTGCTAATGTTAACAAATAAGAATTCAGTAATAAATGTATTACTAAATGTTTGTTCATAAAAAACATGATTATAATAAATCAATGATAATACATAACTAATGGACCACTGTTTTAAAGTGTTACCGCTAGTTTTTATTAAATAATTTCCTCGCGAAAATTTCCTCGCATTTGTAGAGTCACCCATGCAGTTTCCACATCACATCAGAGAGTTGCAGAATGAGCATCATATGAGAAATAGACACACAATACACAGAAAACCCTCCTAGGTGATCCAGTAATGTGTTGTGGGTCAAACAGAGCTGAACATCAGAGTTAAATCAGGTAATGTATTACTGCTCGACTCATCTCATCAGCATCTCCAGACATTCATCTCAGTCACGAACTCCAAAACACTCAGCTTTCAACATCCAATCTAATACACACACACACACACATTCACACACCAGTGTTTCCCTCCTTCACACCGATAATTCACGGCAGTTGTCTGAGAATGAAAAGACAAACACTGTATGAATGTTGGCTTCCACACGGTTGATTTGTGTTGGGACAACATGAAGGAATTAAGTTGATCTCCTTAGTTTTTACACATTAAGTGGACTGAACATAAAACAATTAAGTTGTCCACCCCCAAAAATCAAGAATGCTAGCTCATTTACGCTAAGCAGTTTAAACAAACAGAATAAAATCAGTGTATACTCACCGGCCACTTTATTAGGTACACCATACTAGTACTGGGTTGGATCCCTTTTGCCTTCAGAATCTTGCCTTAATACTTCGTGACGGATTCAACAAGCTACTGGAAATATTCCTCAGAGATTTTGCTCCATATTGTCATGATAGCTCACACAGTTGCTGCAGATTTGTCGGCTGCACATCCATGATGCCAATCTCCCGTCCCACCACATCCTAAAGGTGCTCTATTGGGTTGAGATCTGGTGACTGTGGAGGCCATTTGAGTACAGTGAACTCATAGTCATGTTCAAGAAACCAGTGTGAGATATTCACGCTTTATGACATGCTGCGTTATCCTGCTGGAAGTAGCCATCAGAAGATGGAGACACTGTGCTCATAAAGGGATGGACATGGTCAGCAGCAATACTCAGGTAGGCTGTGGCGTTGATGCTCAATTGATACTAATGGACCCAAAGTGTGCCAAGAAAATCTCCCCCACACCATTACACCACCACCACCAGCCTGAACCGCTGATACAAGGCAGGATGATCCATGCTTTCATGTTGTTGAGGCCAAATTCTGACCAGAGCATCTGAATGTGTCACCAGAAATGGAGACTCATCAGAGCAGCAACGTTTCTCCAATCTTCTATTGTCCAGTTTTGGTGAGTCTGTGTGAATTGTAGCCTCAGTTTCCTGTTCTTAGCAGACAGGAGCGGCACTCGGTGTGGTCTTCTGCTGCTGTAGCCCATCCGCCTCAAGGTTGGACGTGTTGTGTGTTCAGAGATGCTCTTCTGCAGAGCTCGGTTGTAGCGAGTGCTTATTTGAGTTACTGTTGCCTTTCTATCAGCTGGAACCAGTCTGGCCATTCTCCTCTGACCTCAACAAGAAGGCATTTGCGCCCACAGAACTGCCGCTCACTGGATATTTCCTCTGTGTCGCACCATTCTCTGTAAACGCTAAATATGGCCGGTGAGTGAATGTTTAATCCTATTTTGATTCCAGCGACTCCAAAATTAGCAACAACACCAGTTGCAGCCGGAAGTTAATAAGAATTATTTATATTATTTAAAAAATTTCCCAATAAATTGTATTTTATTAACGTCTACCCCTACCCCAACCCTAAACCCAACCTGTAAAAATATGACTTATTGTTATACAGTGTCACAAAAGTGATGTGCGTATCCGCAGCTGTATCCTATCGAGAACACCCCAAATAAACACTGATTTTAGTTTCCATGACAACAATAAGCCTTTCGTTAAACACACAGTAGAGATGAAAGAAAGCACAACATCAATCATAAAAGATAAAAGGAGCGCAGATCACACACACACACACACACACACACACACACACACACACACACACACACACACACACTGCTGAGCGCTGAAAAGGAGAGTGATTTCAGTTATGTTGTAATAAGTGTTCGTTTTCTTCACAATAGTCAGACTGATGATTCATGTAGGAGAACAGAAACAGGGACTTGACATGAGAGAGACTGACTATTATAAACAGAAGGACTGACCGTGTTTCTGTTGTGCTTAATAGCAGAATATTGAGAGATATTTGTTGAGAAATTGTTATAAATTTTCTTGAAAGTCAAGTTTACACACAATAAGATTATTCTGCCTCTGGAAAAGCTCAGATGATGATGTCAAGCTTTTGGAAGTTTCTGATTGGCTAATTGACAACATTTGAGTTAATGTGAGGCACAACTGTAGAATAGTGTTGAAGGAAAAGCTCAAACACACTGCTTCCTTGTGTGACAACATGAGAAAATCAACAAGCCAGAATCAACAACAAAGCCAGATTAGCATTAGCTGAATTACACTGGGGAAAGACTCATGTTTGGAGACATGTCCTGTGCTCTGATGGAGCTGAGATTGAACTGTTTGGCCATAATGAGCAGTGTTACATTTGGAGGACAAAGGGGAAAGCGCACAAGCCTAGCAACACCATCCCAACTGTGCAGTATGGGGCGGCAGCGTCATGTTGTGGGGCTGTTTTGCTGCAGGAGGGACTGGTCCACTTCACAGCATAGATGGCATCATGAAGACAGAACATTATGGAGAAATACTGAAGAAACATCTCAAGACATCAGCCAGGACATTACAACTTGGCCACAAATATGTCTTCCAAACAGACCATGACCCTAAACACACTGCCAAATGAGTTCAAATGTGCTTTAAGCACAACAGAGTGAATGTTTTGGAGTGGCCATCACAAAGCCCTGATCTCAATCCTATACAAAATGTGTGGGCAGAGTTGAAAAAGCTTGAGCGAGCAAGACACACACACATGCACAAATACAAACAAAAACAAACACACACACACGCACACACACACACGCAAACACACACAGAAAATCAAACTCAGCCATGATATGATAAGAACTTAATTAAAATCTTTATTTCATTACATGTGTTACATTCAATCTCCATGGTTGTTCCTGGACACACACACACACACATATATGATGGCATAAATACAAACAGGCGTTCATGTGTGTGTGTGCTGTTCCTAATCAACAGTATAAGATGAGTGAGAGCAACTTCACACCCGCTGATATTTACATACAAACTCAAACTTTATACAAAGTCCATGCCGCCAATATTTACACACACACGAGAGAGAGAGAGAGAGAGAGAGAGAGAGAGAGAGAGAGAGAGAGAGAGAGAGAGAGA